>NW_019243611.1:0-1590 GCF_002742605.1 Olea europaea var. sylvestris | reverse complement strand
CGTGTGCAAAAGTTACGCTCAATTCTTCGTACGCCGACAATCCTAGCGTTCCAAATATGCAAGTGGCCATTCTTTCGATAAATGGCTGAACTCTCCCATACGTCACGATGAAGTGGTGAGTTCAATCCAAAACGGTCGCTATATTTCCAAAAAGTACTTATGGGCCCAAAACGGACACCGTGTGCAAAAGTTACGCTCAATTCTTCGTCCACCGACTCTCCAAGCGTTCTAAATATTCAAGCGCTCATTCTTTCGAAAAATGGCTAAAATCACTCGTACGTCATGACGAAGTGGTTAGTTCAATCCAAAACGGTCGCTACATTTCCAAAAAGTATTTATGGACCTAAAACGGACAACGTATGCAAAAGTTACGCTCAATTCTTCGTACGCCGACAATCCTAGCGTTCCAAATATGCAAATGCCCATTCTTTTCAAGAATTGGTGAACTCCCTCATATGTCACGACGAAGTTGTGAGTTCAATCCAAAATGGTTGCTACATTTCCAAAAAGTACTTATGGGCCGAAAACGGACACCGTGTGCAAAAGTTACGCTCAATTCTTCGTACGCCGACAATCCTAGCGTTCCAAATATGCAAATGCCCATTCTTTTCAAGAATTGGTGAACTCCCTCATATGTCACGACGAAGTTGTGAGTTCAATCCAAAATGGTTGCTACATTTCCAAAAAGTACTTATGGGCCGAAAACGGACACCGTGTGCAAAAGTTACGCTCAATTCTTCGTCCGCCGACTCTCCAAGCATTGTAAATATACAAGCACTCATTCTTTCAAAGAGTGGCCAAAATCCCTCGTACGTCATGACGAAGTGGTTAGTTCAATCCAAAACGGTCGCTACATTTCCAAAAAGTTCTAATGGGCCCAAAACGAACACCGTGTGCAAAAGTTACGCTCAATTCTTCGTACGCTGACAATCCAAGCGTTCCCAATATGCGAATGCTCATTCTTTCGAAAAATTGCTGAAATCTCTCGTACGTTACGACGAAGTGGTGAGTTCAATCCAAAACGGTCGTTACATT
Source organism: Olea europaea var. sylvestris (assembly GCF_002742605.1). Lineage (NCBI taxonomy): Eukaryota > Viridiplantae > Streptophyta > Magnoliopsida > Lamiales > Oleaceae > Olea > Olea europaea. The sequence goes on along the minus strand of NW_019243611.1, from coordinate 555 downwards.
TCCAAAAAGTACTTATGGGCCCAAAACGACACCGTGTGCAAAAGTTATGCTCAATTCTTCGTACGTCGAAGATCCTAGCGTTCCAAATATGCAAGTGCCCATTCTTTCAAAAAATTGCTGAACTCCCCCATACGTCATGACGAAGTGGTGAGTTCAGTCCAAAACGGTCGCTACATTTCCAAAAAGTACTTCTGGGCCCAAAACGGACGTCGTTTGCAAAAGTTAGGCTCAATTTTTCGTACGCTGACAATCCAAGCGTTCCAAATATGCAAGTGCTCATTCTTTTGAATAATTTCCAAAATCCCTCCTACGTCACGACGAAGTGGTGAGTTCAATCGAAAACGGTCGCTACATTTCCAAAAAGTTCTTATGGGCCCAAAACAGACTTCGTGTGCAAAAGTTCGCTCAATTCTTCGTACGCCGACAATCCAAGCGTTCTAGATATGCAAGAGCTCATTCTTTTGAAAAATCACCGAAATCCCTCATACGCCACGACGAAGTGGTGAGTTCAATCCAAAACGGTCGCTACATTTCCAAGAAGTACTTATGGGCCCA
>NW_019243610.1:1375-1590 GCF_002742605.1 Olea europaea var. sylvestris | reverse complement strand
ATCGCGCCGGTGGAAATTTCGTCATTTTTCTCGACTGTGTCCGAATGGGTTAAAATTTGACAGGTTTATCGGGAGCAAAAACCTCGCCGAGGGCAATTTCGTCATTTTTCTCGACTGTGTCGGAATTGGCTAATATTTGGCGGTTTGATCCGAAATAAAAATCGCGCCGGCGGTAATTTCGTCATTTTTCTCGACTGTGTCGGAATTGGCTGAAA
>NW_019243610.1:0-1337 GCF_002742605.1 Olea europaea var. sylvestris | reverse complement strand
CGACTGTGTCGGAATTGGCTGAAATTTGGCAGTTTGATCTAAAATAAAAATCCCACCGGGGGCAATTTCGTCATTTTTCTCGACTGTGTCGGAATTGGCTGAAATATGGCAGCTTGATTTGAAATAAAAATCGCACCGGGGGCAATTTCGCCATTTTTCGCGACTGTGTCGAAATTGGCTAAAATTCGACTGGTTGATCGGAAACAAAAATCGCGTCGGCGGAAATTTTGTCATTTTTCTCGACTGAGTCGGAATGGGCTCAAATTTGACAGGTTTATCGGGAACAAAAATCACGCCGGGGGCAATTTCGTCATTATTCTCGACTGTGTCGGAATAGGCTGAAATTTGGCAGTTTGATCGGAAATAAAAATCGCGCCGGGGGCAATTTCGCCATTTTTCGCGACTGTGTCGAAATTGGCTAAAATTCGACTGGTTGATCGGAAACAAAAATCGCGTCGGCGGAAATTTTGTCATTTTTCTCGACTGTGTCGGAATTGGCTGAAATTTAGCAGTTTGATCTGAAATAAAAATCGCGCCGGGGGCAATTTCATCATTTTTTTCGACTGTGTCGGAATGGGCTTAAATTTAACAGGTTGATCGGGAAAAAAATCGCGCCGGGTGTAATTTCGTCATTTTTCGCGACTTTATCGAAATTGGCTAAAATTTAACTGGTTGATCGGAAACAAAAATCGCGCCGGGGGCAATTTCGTCATTTTTCGCGACTGTGTCGGAATTGGCTGAAATTTGGCAGGTTGATCGGAAATAAAAATCGCGCAGCTGGCAATTTCGGCATTTTTCACGACTGTGTCGGAATTGGCTGAAATTTGGCAGTTTGATCGGAAATAAAAATCGCGCCGACGGCAATTTCGTCATTTTTCTCGACCGTGTTGGAATGGGCACAAATTTGAGTTGTTGATCGGAAACAAAAACCGCGCCGGAGGCAATTTCGTCATTTTTATCGACTGTGTCGGAATTGGCTGAAATATGGCAGTTTGATTTGAAATAAAAATCGTACTGGGGGCAATTTCGCCATTTTTCGCGATTGTGTCGGAATTGGCTAAAATTCGACTGGTTGATAGGAAACAAAAACCGCGTCGGGGGCAATTTCGTCATTTTTCTCGACTGTGTTGGAATTGGCTGAAATTTGGCTGTTTGATCGGAAATAAAAATCGCGCCGGCGGAAATTTCGTCATTTTTCTCGACTATGTCGGAATGGGCTCAAATTTGATAGGTTTATCGGGAACAAAAACCGCATCGGGGGTAATTTCATCATTTTTCTCGACTGTGTCGGAATTGGCTGAAATTTGGCAGTTTGATCGAAAATAAAGATCGCGCCG
>NW_019243609.1:0-1590 GCF_002742605.1 Olea europaea var. sylvestris | reverse complement strand
AATTGAAAGGAAATAAACTATTCTATGAGTGGTAAATGGTTGGTGGAAATACGATGAAGAAGAACACTAGAGCATTGAGGATTTACTTCGGATAAATGAGTGGAAATTGCCCCTGATCTTTTATTTAACTCGTATGAAAATCAACTAAGGAGTGAACTCATATGGAAGATAAAATATTAATCGTAAATATACTAAAAGATAGATCTTGATAATTGTTTGAGAGAATATGCCAAAATAAGTTGTTGGAATGTAGAGATTATCTAAGCATTTATTGTGCCAAAATTTGTCAATAATAAATCAAATTCTTTAACAAACCAAAATCATTTGTAAAACATATATTTGAACCAAGTAAGAAGATGAAAATTGAAAAACAAAGTAAAAGATCAAAGACAATACTACGCAATCACCAAAGTTTCACCCCTAGCTCTAGCTAATGGTTTAGAAATACATAATGAAATGTTATAAAGAAATGAAGAAAACTAGAATATGATGAAGAGTAATTTAGGCTCTCAAAATCTTGACCAAGGTCCCCTTTTATAGCCAAAGGAACATCCAAAATACAAGTAGACAATGCAACTTATTTCTGTCTTGCTTCAAGACAGCTAAAACCTGCAAATTGAAGTCAATTTTCAAATATTTCTTGCCATGAATTTGGACTTATGATTTCCAGATAAATTGTTGTCACTTGAGTTAGCTTTCCATTGGTACAAATATCAAGTCCATTGAATCTCATAACTCTAGATATGGCCAAAAAAATAAGTGCTGCTTCACAGGTAGAAAAGTTGTATCCGATAGGTAACAAGCTGGAATTTGCACGGTAATTTTGGCTGCCTTATGATGCGAATTTGACTTCTTGGTAAACATGAAAAGTTGTAGATACATATCTTATCTTTCCAACCCAAACTTGAATCAACTTGTTTGGATATCTACAGATCGAGTTATGACAATTTTACCGAGACAACTGCATCTTTACTAGAGACAGCTGATATTCTTGACTTTTCAACATTTTTTTCTCCACTTTCTCAACTTGTTCTACCTTGGAAATACATGTGAAATATGTCAAATAAATACTCTTCAAAAAGTATAATGCTCATGCCGACATGTATTTAAATACGTGTTCCGATTAATTGCACTTTTAACCAAATATTTATGAAAATTGAATTTACGGCAAGAGAATTGAAATTAGAGACTAACATTAGTGTTTTTAAACAAAGCGAATGTAAAAAAAACCTTATAAATGATATGTCTTTGAAGCATTTTTAGACACTAATCACACTCCCCAACTAAGATATTGCTAGTCTTTAGCTATAAAAAATAAAAAATAGTTCAAATGAAATAGCTTGTGGCATTTGCCTTAGGATTTTAAATTGCTTAACAAAATGCTTCTAAGGTTTGTTACCAAAATATAGTCTAACTTGTCCAATGCTCGACCGACGTGTGCGTGTGCATAATCAATTCAATCACATACTTTTTCAAATTGGACTCATCCCGACCCTCAAAGGTCAACTATTTCTCTCTTCTCTCGTGGGATGCACACCCTCAAACTTGATTTTGTAACTATTTTTCCAAGGTGTGATTTATGGTTAAATT
>NW_019243608.1:0-1590 GCF_002742605.1 Olea europaea var. sylvestris | reverse complement strand
ATCGCGCCGGCGGCAATTTCGTCATTTTTCCAGACAGTGTCGGAATGGGCTCAAATTTGACAGGTTTATCGGGAACAAAAACCTCGCCGGGTGTAATTTCGTCATTTTTTGCGACTATGTCGGAATTGGCTAAAATTCGACTTGTTGATCGGAAACAAAAACCGCGACGGGGGCAATTTCGTCATTTTTCTCGACTGTGTCGAAATTGGCTGAAATTTGACAATTTGATCTGAAATAAAAATCGCGCCAAGGGCAATTTCGTTATCTTTCTCGAGTGCGTCGAATGGGCTCAAATTTGACAGGTTGATCGGAAACAAAAATCACGCCGGAGCAATTTCGTCATTGTTCGCGATTGTGTCTGAATTGACTAAAATTTGACAGGTTGATCGGAGACAAAAATCGCGCCGGGGCCGATTTCTCCTTTTTTTTTCGACTGTGTCAGAATTGGGTAAAATTTGGCAGTTTGATCTGAAATAAAAATCGCGTCCGGGCAATTTCGTCATTTTTCTCGACTGTGTCGGAATGGGGTCAAATTTGACAGGTTGATCGGAAACAAAAATCGCGCTGGGGCAATTTCGGCATTTTTCTCGACTGTGTCGGAATAGGCTCAAATTTGATAGGTTGATCGAAAAAAAAAATCACGCGAGGGTCAATTTCTTCATTTTTCTCAATTGTGTCGGAATTTGCTTAAATTTGGCAGTTTGATCAGAAATAAAAATCGCGCCGGCGGCAATTTCGTCATTTTTCTCTACTGTGTCGGAATGGGCTTAAATTTGACAGGTTGATCGGAAACAAAAATCGCCCCGGGGGCAATTTCGGCATTTTTCTCGACTGTGTCGGAATTGACTGAAATTTGGCAATTTGATCGGAAATAAAAATCGCGCCGGCGGCAATTTTGTCATTTTTCTCGACTGTGTCGGAATGGGCTCAAATTTGACAGATTTATCGGGAACAAAAATCGCTCCGGGTGTAATTTCTTCATTTTTCGCGACTGTGTCAGAATTGGCTAAAATTTGACTCGTTGATCGGAAACATAAATCGCGCCGGGTGCAATTTCGTCATTTTTTTCGACTGTGTCGGAATTGGCTGAAATTTGGCAATTTGATCGGAAATAAAAATCGCGCCGGCGGCAATTTTGTCATTTTTCTCGACTGTGTCGGAATGGGCTCAAATTTGACAGATTTATCGGGAACAAAAATCGCCCCGGGGGCAATTTCGGCATTTTTCTCGACTGTGTCGAAATTGACTGAAATTTGGCAATTTGATCGGAAATAAAAATCGCGCGCGGCGGCAATTTCGTCATTTTTCTAGATTGTGTCGGAATGGGCTCAAATTTGACAGATTTATCGGGAACAAAAATCGCTCCGAGTGTAATTTCTTAATTTTTCGCGACTGTGTCAGAATTGGCTAAAATTTGACTCGTTGATCGGAAACATAAATCGCGCCGGGTGCAATTTCGTCATTTTTTTCGACTGTGTCGGAATTGGCTGAAATTTGGCAATTTGACCGGAAATAAAAATCGCGCCGGCGGCAATTTCGTCATTTTTCTCGACTGTGTCGGAATGGGCTCAAATTTGACAGATTTATCGG
>NW_019243607.1:0-1590 GCF_002742605.1 Olea europaea var. sylvestris | reverse complement strand
GTACTTATGGGCCCAAAACGGACACCGTGTGCAAAAGTTACGCTCTATTCTTCGTACGCCGATAATCCAAGCGTTCCAAATATGCAAGTGCTCATTCTTTTGAAAAATGACCGAAATCCCATGTACATCAGGTCAAAGTGGCGAGTTCAATCCAAAATGATCGCTACATTTCCAAAAAGTTCTTATGGGCCCAAAACGGACACCGTGAGCAAAAGTTACGCTCAATTATTCATCTGCCGACTCTCCAAGCGTTCTAAATATGCAAGTGCTAGTTCTTTCGAAAAATGGCCAAAATCCCTCGTACGTCACGATGAAGTTGTGTGTTCAATCCAAAACGGTTGCTACATTTCCAAAAAGTGCTTATGGGCTCAAAACGGACACGTGTGCAAAAATTACGCTCAACTCTTCGTACGCCGACAATCCAAGCGATCCAAATATGCAAGTGCTCATTCTTTCGAAAAATCGCTAAAATCCCTCGTACGTCACGACGAAGTGGTGAGTTCAATCCCAAACGATCGCTACATTTCAAAAAGTTCTTGCGGGCCCAAAACGGACACCGTGTGCAAAAGTTACGCTGAATTCTTCGTACGCCGACTCTCCAAGCGTTCCAAATATGCAAGGGCTCATTCTTTCGAAAAATGGCCGAACTCTCTCATACGTCATGACGAAGCGGTGAGTTCAATCCAAAACGGTTGCTACATTTCCAAAAAGGGCTTATGGGCTCAAAACGGACACGTGTGCAAAAATTACGCTCACTTCTTCGTACGCCGACAATCCAAGCGTTCCAGATATGCAAGTGCTCATTCTTTCGAAAAATCGCTAAAATCCCTCGTACGTCACGACGAAGTGGTGAGTTCAATCCAAAATGGTCGCTACATTTCCAAAAAGTTCCAATGGGCCCAAAACTGACACCAGGTGCAAAAGTTACGCTCAATTCTTCGTTCGCCGACTCTCCAAGCATTCTAAATATGCCAGCGCTCATTCTTTAGAAAAATCGCCAAAATCCCTTGTACGTCACGATGAAGTGGTGAGTTCAATCCAAAACGGTCGCTACATTTCCAAAAAAGTTCTTATGCGCCCAAAACGGATACCGTGTGCAAAAGTTACGCTCAATTCTTAGTACGCTAACTCTCCAGGCGTTCTAAATATACAAGTGCTCATTTCATCGAAAAATGGCCAAAATCACTCGTACATCACGACGAAGTGGTTAGTTCAATCCAAAACGATCGCTACATTTTCAAAAAGTACTTATGGGCCCAAAACGGACACCGTGTGCAAAAGTTACGCTCAATTCTTCGTACGCCGACAATCAAAGCGTTCCAAATATGCAAGTGCTCATTCTTTCGAAAAATGGCCGAAATCCCACATATGTCACGACGAAGTGGTGAGTTCAATCCAAAATGGTCGCTACATTTTCAAAAAGTTCTTATGGGCCCAAAACGGACACCGTGTGCAAAAGTTATGCGCAATTCTTCGTCCCCCGACTCTCCAAGCGTTCTAAATATGCAAGTACCCACTCTTTCGAAAAATGGCCAAAATCCCTCGTACGTCACGATGATGTTGTGTGTTCAATCCAAAACGATCGCTAGA
>NW_019243606.1:0-1590 GCF_002742605.1 Olea europaea var. sylvestris | reverse complement strand
CACGAAGTTATCATGAAATCGAAAGCCACTTTTCATTGGCTCGATTCCAATCGAATTAGATTCGCAATTCACCAAAAACGAACAAACCCGAAGTTATCATTAAATCAAAAGCCATTTTTCGTTGGCTCGATTCCAATCGAATTAGACTAGAATTTCGCAAAAAAAAAAAACCCAAAGTTATCATAAAATCAAAAACCACTTTTCATTGGCTCCATTCCGATCGACCTAGACTAGCAACTTGCTGAAAACAATCAAACCCAAAGTTATCATGAAATCGAAAAATCCATTTTCCATTGGCTCGATTCCAATCAAATTAGACTAGCAATATTCGAAAACGATGGAGCCCGAAGTTATCATGAAATCGAAAGCCACTTTTCATTGGCTCGATTCCAATCGAATTGGACTAGCAATTTGCCGAAAATGATCAAACCCGAAGTTATCATTAAATCCAAAACCACTTTTCATTGGCTCTATTCCAATCGAATTGGACTAGCAATTTGCCAAAAACAATCAAACCCTATATTATCATGAAATCAAAAACCACTTTTCCTTGGCTCGATTCCAATCGAATTAGACTAGCAATTCGCCAAAGACGAACAAAACACGAAGTTATCATGAAATTAAAAATCACTTTTCATTGGCTCGATTTCAATCGAATTAGACTAGCAATTCGTCGAAAATGATCAAACCCGAAGTTTTCATGAAATCCAAAACCACTTTTCATTTGCTCTATTCCAATCGAATTAGACCAGCAATTTGCCGAAAACAATCAAACCCGAAGTTATCAAGAAATCAAAAACCACTTTCCATTGCCTCGATTCCAATCGAATTAGACTAGCAATATTGGAAAACGATCGAGCCTGAAGTTATCATGAAATCGAAAGCCACTTTTCATTGGCTCGATCCCAATCGAATTAGACTAGCAATATTCGAAAACGATCGAGCCCGAAGTTATCATGAAATCGAAAGCCACTTTTCGTTGGCTCGATTCCGATCGAATTAAACTAGCAATTCACCGAAAATGATCAAACCCGAAGTTATCATTAAATCCAAAACCACTTTTCATTGGCTCTATTCCAATCGAATTGGACTAGCAATTTGCCGAAAACAATCAAACCCGATATTATCATGAAATCAAAAACCACTTTTCATTGGCCCGATTCCAATCGAATTAGACTAGAAATTCGCCAAAAATGAACAAACCCGAAGTTTTCAAGAAATCAAAACCACTTTTCATTGGCTCCATTCCAATCGAATTTGACTAGCAATTCATCGAAAATGATCAAACCCGAAGTTGTCATGAAATCAAAATCCACTTTTCATTGGCTCGATTCCAATCGAATTAGACTAGCAATTCGTCAAAAATGAACAAACCCGAAGTTATAAAGAAATCAAAAACCACTTTTCGTTGGCTCGATTCCAATCAAATTAGACTAGCATTTCGCCTAAAAGAAACAAAACCTAAGTTATCATAAAATCAAAGACCACTTTTCATTGGCTCGATTCCAATAGAATTGGACTAGCAATTTAATGAAACCGACCGATGTTATCATGAAATCAAAAACCATTTTTCATTGGCTCGATCCAATC
>NW_019243605.1:0-1590 GCF_002742605.1 Olea europaea var. sylvestris | reverse complement strand
TGTGTCGGAATGGGCTAAAATTTGACTGGTTGATCGGAAACAAAAATCGCGCCGGGGGCAATTTCGCCATTTTTCGCGACTATGTCGGAATAGGCTAAAATTTGACAGGTTGATCGGAAACAAAAATCGCGCCGGGGGCAATTTCGCATTTTTCACCACTGTGTCGGAATGGGCTGAAATTTAACAGGTTCATCGGAAACAGAAACCGCGTCTGGGGCAATTTTGTCAATTTTCGCGACTGTGTCGGAATGGGCCAAAATTTGACAGGTTGATCAGACACAAAAACCGCGCCGGAGGCAATTTCGTCATTTTTTGCAACGATGTCGGAATGGGCTAAAATTCGACAAGTTGATCGGAAACAAAAATCGACCCGGTGGCAATTTCGTCATTTTTCGCGACTGTGTCGGAATGGGCTGAAATTTGGCAGGTTGATAGAAAATCAAAATTGCGCCCGTGGAAATTTCGTCATTTTTCGCAACTGTGTCGAATTGGGCTAAAATTTGACTAGTTGATCGGAAACAAAAACCGCTCCAGGGGCAATTTCGTCATTTTTCGCGACTGCGTCGGAATGGGGCTAAAATTTGACAGGTTGATCGGAAACAAAAGCCGAGCCGGGGGCAATTTCCTCATTTTTCGCGACTGTGTCGGAATGGGCTAAAATTTAGCTGGTTGATCGGAAACAAAAATCGCGACGGGGGCTATTTCGTCAATTTTCGCGACGGTCTCGGAATGGGCTAAAATTTAACATGTTGATCGGAAACAAAAACCGCTCAGGGGACAATTTCGTCATTTTTCGCGACTGTGTCGGAATGGGCTGAAATATAGCAGGTTGATCGAAAATAAAAATCGCGCCGGGGGCAATTACGTCATTTTTCGCGACTGTGTTGGAATGGGCTAAAATTTGACAGGTTGATCGGAAACAAAAATCGCCCCAAGGGCAATTTCGTCTTTTTTCGCGACTGTGTCGGAATGGGCTGAAATTTGGCAGGTTGATCGAAACTAAAAATCGCGTCGGGGGCAATTTCGTCATTTTTCGCGACTGTGTCGAATTGGGCTAAAATTTGACTGGTTGATCGGACACAAAAATAGCGCCAGGGGCAATTTCGTCATTTTTTGCGATTGTGTTGGAATGGGCAAAAATTTGACAGGTTGATCGGAAACAAAAACCGCGCCAAGGGCAATTTCGTCATTTTTCGCGACTGTGTCGGAATGAGGGCTCAAATTTGACAGGTTGATCAAGAACAAAAACCGCGCCGGGGGCAATTTCGTCATTTTTCGCGAATGTGTTGGAATGGGCTAAAATTTGACTGGTTGATCGGAAAACAAAAACCGCGCCAGGGGCAATTTCGTCAATTTTCGCGACTGTGTCGGAATGGGCTAGAATTTCACCGGTTGATCGGAAACAAAAATCGCGCCGGGGGCAATTTCGTCATTTTTTGCAATGGTGTCGGAATGGGCTCAAATTTGACAGATTGATCGGGAACAAAAATGGCACCAGGGGCAATTTCGTCATTTTTTGCGACTAGGTCGGAAAGGGCTAAAGTTTGACTGGTTGATCGGAAATAAAAATCGCGCCAGGGGCAATTTCGT
>NW_019243604.1:0-1590 GCF_002742605.1 Olea europaea var. sylvestris | reverse complement strand
TGGAATTTGAAAATGCCTTTCCAACTTCTTCTTCCTGGGTGCTGCTTCGTCCTTCAGTGAAAATGCTGTTCAATTTGAAAATGACACTTTCTTTCATTTTAGGGCTCAAGGGTAAAAAAGAAAAAATACATATTAATAGCTTTTATTGTTTTATTTTTTATTTTTTTGAAAAAGAAAACATTGGTCAAAGGACAAAAAACATTTCAGCCGGGTCAAAAGGCCATTTGCCACTAATCCCACAAGGTTTAATGCTATTCTACTACATTTTCTGCTACATCGTAAAAAAATAAAAATAAATGAAAGATTTTACTTCGTTGAATATGCTATTGTACACTTTCATGTAATCTAAAAGTTGTTATTAAACAGTGTATAGTGTCTTGCTTCTACAATTTTCATTAGACTAACCAGGAACAAGTGCCTAAAATATCTAATTCTTTAACTTATTGACAAAAATTAAATTTGATCGAAGTAATAATTGGAGTCTTTTTCCTGAAATTGAGTTTATCGGGATCCAGTATATAAGGACTTTCAACACTCATCTCTCAAAATATTAAACACGGATTGAACTTTTCCGATTTTGTTAAGAGGAAAGTTAGATTTGGCGAACATATATGGTGATTGTTTATAGTAATAGGAGTTGATCAGTAATGATTTTATTGCCTTTGTCATATTAAAAATTGATTGTATAGCTTTCACACCATGGTATGCACAGTGTTAGGCAAGTAATTTACAATCTTGTAAACAAATTTATTTTACACTAACTTTCTCGTACATACATTCATTTTATCAATGCAGAAAACCCAATTTTTCATACTAGTATATACATAGTGTGAAAATGTTTTCAAAACCCTCAAACACGTCTCTTTTAAGTGAAAAAAGTGTTTCTTTAAGCGGTTGGCCACATGATAGCTTCCTACTGGCCACTTACTCTTTCACATGGACTTGTGTTTGTTTGGAATAATGTGAGCTATTGATTTAAATTGGATGGATGTGATTTAGATCCCCTTTCTCTCTCACAATTAAAGACTCCCGACTAGAAAGAGAGAGAGACTTCACTTTCAATATTCATTTTCTTGGAAATTCCTGGTGTAACAAGGGGGCTGACTGCCCCCTTGATAGACCCCACCAATTGGGGTGGGTCCTATGCCAAAAAAGGGCCCCACCTCCCTATTAGTGGGGTTCTGTCGGGGGCGGTCAATCCCCCTGTTACTCCAGCATGGTTCAATTTTCTTCACTTGGCAGATTTTTTCTCTTCTACTTTTTCTCTCGCGATTTCAATCAAATGATCCTTGAATTCTTCAGATCTGTTCCTGTATATTTTTCGGCATTAATTCAATTGTGAGGCCCGCATTTTGTGGCCGGTGATCTAGTTATTTTTACAGTTGACTGTCGGTATTTTGTGGGTTTACAACAACAGGTTTTTTTGTCCGTTTTGGTCAGATGTTAGACTGTAAATTGATGCTACATTTGAGTCCAGGTCAAGGATGGTTAGGACTATTTTGTGAGGTCTTTTGAAAGGCCAATGATCTGTAGATTTCTTGGCTGTAATATGAATCTTGTAAACAAACTATTGCTCTCTTTTAGGTGGTT
>NW_019243603.1:631-1590 GCF_002742605.1 Olea europaea var. sylvestris | reverse complement strand
GAATTGGCTTAAATTTGACTGGTTGATCGGAAACAAAAATCGCGCCGGGGGCAATTTCGTCATTTTTCTCGACTGTGTCGGAAAGGGCCCAAATTTTACCGATTGATCGGGAACAAAAATAGCGCCGGGTGTGATTTCGTCATTTTCCGCTACTGTGTCGGAATTGGCTAAAATTTGACTGTTTGATCGGAAACAAAAACCTCGCCGGGGGCAATTTTGTCATTTTTCTCGACTGTGTCGGAATTGGCTGAAATTTTCTAGTTTCATCTGAAATAAAAATCGCGCCGGGGGCAATTTCGTCATTTTTCTCGACTGTGTCGGAATTGGCTGAAATTTTCTAGTTTCATCTGAAATAAAAATCGCGCCGGGGGCAATTTCGTCATTTTTCTCGACTGTGTCGGAATTGGCTGAAATTTTCTAGTTTCATCTGAAATAAAAATCGCGCCGGGGGCAATTTCGTCATTTTTCTCGACTGTGTCGGAATTGGCTGAAATTTTCTAGTTTCATCTGAAATAAAAATCGCGCCGGGGGCAATTTCGTCATTTTTCTCGACTGTGTCGGAATTGGCTGAAATTTTCTAGTTTCATCTGAAATAAAAATCGCGCCGGGGGCAATTTCGTCATTTTTCTCGACTGTGTCGGAATTGGCTGAAATTTTCTAGTTTCATCTGAAATAAAAATCGCGCCGGGGGCAATTTCGTCATTTTTCTCGACTGTGTCGGAATTGGCTGAAATTTTGCAGTTTGATCGGAAATAAAAATCGCGCCTGCGGCAATTTCATCATTTTTCTCGACTGCGTCGGAATGGGCTCAAATTTGACATGTTTATCGAGAACAAAAATCGCGCCGGGTGTAATTTCGTCATTTTTCGAGACAGTGTCGGAATTGACTAAAATATAACTTGTTGATCGGAAACAAAAACCGCTCCGGGGGTAATTTCGTCATTTTTCTCGACTGTGTC
>NW_019243603.1:0-196 GCF_002742605.1 Olea europaea var. sylvestris | reverse complement strand
TCGGAATTAGATGAAATTTGGCAGTTTGATCTGAAGTAAAAATCGCGCCGGGGGGAATTTCGTCATTTTTCTCGACTGTGTCGAAATGGGCTCAAATTTGACAGGTTGATCGTAAACAAAAATCGAGCTGGGGCAATTTCGCCATTTTTCGCGACTGGGTCGGAATTGGCTAAAATTTGACAGGTTGATCGGAAAC
>NW_019243602.1:0-1590 GCF_002742605.1 Olea europaea var. sylvestris | reverse complement strand
GATTGTACATTACAACTTATGGCTGCATCCTACTATTGGCCAACAAAGAGGAACAAAACATGAAGATTTGTTAAACGTTGTTGCACATTTTATCTTTCAAAGAAAATGCTAATAGTGCTAGGTTGTACACGTTGTTACCTATCCCAACCAAACCTCGGACTGATGTGCGTATGGATATTGTTTTGCGCCTTCCTCGAATTCAGCAGGGCTTTAATTTTATCTTTGTAATGGTGGGTTATTTTTCAAAAATGATATGTTCATCCCTTGCAAGAAGACAACAGATGCATTCAATATGGCGGTGTTGTATTTTTGTGAGGTATATTTGTTACACAGACTTCCCACATCTATTGAATCTAACAAGGATACCCATTTTCTTAGTGGCTTTTGGAAGAGTCTATGGAGTCCGGTGAATACTCGATTGAATTTCAGTAGTGCTTACCATTCTCAGATAGATAGTCAAACTGAAATGGTTAATTGTTCATTGGGAGATTTGTTGAGTTCCTTGGTTGGTCAGTTAATTAAGTTGTGTGGTCGGTTAGTCAATCAAGTCGTGGGATCAGAAAATAAGTTAGGCAGAATTTGCTAATAACCATGTTATGAACCAAATTGCCAATTAAATGAGAACATAAATCATAACTCATAGAAGTCATAAATATAAAATTACAGCAAAACCAAAACACAATTTTCAAATTGTTATAAAACAAGACTGGGCTGGACAAACTCAAAACTGCACCTCAAACTCAACAAAACCAATCACTTCAAAGTAAACCAAAGTAAGCAACATTTTATTCCTTCAATGAGAATTAAGAATCCATCAAAACCCCCTTTGCAATCGCCACTTCAAATTCTCCACTTACACAATATAGAAATTATAGCTTCTTATTATAGTATGCATCCATACAACTGAACTCATTATTGCACACATGAACACATGAACACATGTTAAGAAATCACAAAATTTTATGGAATCCTTGTTCAATTATTTGTTCAACATTAATATTATCATATAACAAAATATATATCTAGCTTCAATAACAACAAAAAATATGTTGAATAAAGTATCGCACCCACTATTCAACAAAGAGTCACACCCACTATTCAACAAATATCGAACACAATGTTTCACAGGGAGGGGAAAACATACGTGTTAAACACAATAACAAAAAATCAGAAATAACCATTCAGAATAAACAATCAATGGACGGCCATCTTAAACCCTACATCTCATTTTACATACTGCGAAAGTGTAAAACTGCAAAATTTCCCAGTTCTCAAAATGCACTATACAAAAGATAGGTGGATGGGTAGATGCCTATGAAAAAAGTGGGAAGTCAGAAGATGGGTGGATTTACCTTCGCCTTTGTTCGGTTTCTCTGGCAGTCGCAAGGGAGAAGACAGCCTTCGACGTTGTGCTCAGCTTCGGGCGATTCGACTGACAATGGGAGTGATTTCGACGTTGACGATCGTTGTCCAAGACTGGGAGTGAGGTCGGCGATTGCAGAGAGAGCTTCGACGTTGTGCTCAGCTTCGGGCGATTCGACTAACAATGGGAGTGATTTCGACGTTGACGATCGTCGTCCAAGGCTGGGA
>NW_019243601.1:87180-89952 GCF_002742605.1 Olea europaea var. sylvestris | reverse complement strand
GTTTCCGATCAACCTGTCAAATTTGAGCCCATTCCGACACCGTCGCGAAAAATGACAAAATTGCCCCTGGCGCGATTTTTGTTCCTGATCAACCTGTCAAATTTGACCCCATTCCGACTCCTTCGCGAAAAATGACGAAATTCCCCTCGGAGAGATTTTTGTTCCCGATCAACCTGTCAAATTTTAGCCCATTCTAACTCCGTTGCGAAAAATGACGAAATTGCCCCTTTCATGATTTTTGTTTAAGATCAACCTGTCAAATTTGAGCCCAATCCGACACCTTCGTAAAAATGACGAAATTGCCCCTGGCGTGGTTTTTGTTTCCGATCAACCTGTCAAATTTGAGCCCATTCCGACTTCGTCGTGAAAAATGACGAAATTGCTCCCGGCGCGATTTTTGTTTACGATCAACCTGTCAAATTTGAGCCCAATCCGACACCGCCACGAAAAATGATGAAATTACCCCGGGCGCCGTTTTTTATCCCGATCAACCTATCAAATTTGAGCCCAGTCCGACACCGTTGCGAAAAATGACTTAATTGCCCCTGGCGTGATTTTTGATCCCGATCAACTTGTCAAATTTGAGCCCATTCCGACACCGTCGTGAAAAATGATGAAATTGCCCCTGGCGCGATTTTTGATCCCGATCAACCTGTCGTATTTGAGCCCATTCCGACTCCGTCGCGAAAAATGATGAAATTGCCCCGACGCGATTTTTATTTCCGATCAACCAGTCAAATTTCAGCCCATTCCAACATCATCGCGAAAAAGGACGAAATTCCCCCTGGATCGATTTTTGTTTGCGATCAACCAGTCAAATTCGAGCCCATTCCGACTCGGCCGCGAAAAATGACGAAATTGCCCCGGCGCGATTTTTGTGTCCAATCGACCTGTCAAATTTGAGCCCATTCCGGCACCGTCACAAAAAATAACCAAATTGCCCCCGACGATATTTTTGTTCCCGGTCAACCTGTCAAATTTGAGCCCATTCCGACTCCGTCGTGAAAAATGACGAAATTGCCCCTGCGTGATTTTTGTTTCCGATCAACCTGTCAAATTTGAGCCCATTCCGACACCTTCGTAAAAATGACGAAATTGCCCCTGGCGTGATTTGTGTTTCCGATCAACCTGTCAAATTTGAGCCCATTCCGACTCCGTCGCGAAAAATGACGAATTCGCTCCCGGCGCGATTTTTGTTTACGATCAACCTGTCAAATTTGAGCCCAGTCCGACCCCATCGCGAAAAATGACGAAATTGCGCACAGATAAATTTTTATTTACGATCAACCAGCCAAATTTGAGCCCATTCCGACACTGTCGCGAAAAATGACGAAATTGCCCCTGGAGCGATTTTTGTTCCCGATCAACCTGTCAAATTTGAGCCCATTCCGACTCCGTCGCGAAAAATGACGAAATTTCCCCCGGAGAGATTTTTGTTCCCGGTCAACTTGTCAAATTTTAGCCCATTCCAGCTCCGTTGCGAAAAATGACGAAATTGCCCCCCGCGCGATTTTTGTTTCCGATCAACCTGTCAAATTTGAGCACATTCCGACACCTTCGTGAAAATGAGGAAATTGCCCCTGGCGTGATTTTTGTTTCCGATCAACCTGTCAAATTTGAGCCCATTCCGACTCCGTAGCGAAAAATGACGAAATTGCTACCGGCGCGATTTTTGTTTACGATCAATCTGTCAAATTTGAGCCCAATCTGACCTCGTCGCGAAAAATGACGAAATTGCGCCCGGATAAATTTTTGTTTCCGATCAACCTGTCAAATTTGAACCCATTCCGACACCGTCGCGAAAAATGACGAAATTGCCCCGGCACGATTTTTGGTCCCGATTAACCTGTCAAATTTGAGCCCATTCCGACTCCGTCGCGAAAAACGACGAAATTTCCCCCTGGGAGATTTTTGCTCCCGATCAACCTATCAAATTTGAGCCCATTCCAACTCCGTCGCGAAAAATGACGAAATTGCCCCGTACGCGATTTTTGTTTCTGATCAACCTGTCAAATTTGAGCCCATTCCGACATCTTCGTCAAAATAAAGAAATTGCCCCTGGCGTGGTTTTTGTTTCCGATCAACCTGTCAAATTTGAGCCCATTCAGACTCCGTCGCGAAAAATGAAGAAATTTCCCCCCGTGCGATTTTTATTTCCAATCAACCTGTCAAATTTGAGCCAATTCCGACACCTTCGTAAAAATGACGAAATTGCCCCTGGCTCGATTTTTATTTCCGATCAACCTGTCAAATTTGTGCCCATTCCGACCTCGTCGCGAAAAATGACGAAATTGCCACCGGATCGATTTTTGTTTCCGATCAACCTGTCAAATTTGACCCAATTTCGACATCGTCGCGAAAAATGACAAAATTGCCCCCAGCGCAATTTTTATTTCCGATTAACCTGTAAATTTTTAGCCTATTACGACACTATCGCGAAAAATGACCAAATTATCCCAGGCCCGATTTTTGTTTTCGATCAACCCGTCGAATTTGAGCCCAATCCGACACCGTCGCGAAAAATGACGAAATTACCTCAGGCGAGATTTTTGTTTCCGATCAACCTGTCAAATTTGGGCCCATTCCGACACCGTCGCGAAAAATGACGAAATTGCCCTGACGCGATTTTTGATCCCGATCAACCTGTCGAATTTGAGCCAATTCCGACTCCTTCGTGAAAAATGACGAAATTGCCCCTGGCGCGATTTTTGATCCTGATCAACCTGTCAAATTTGAGCCCATTCCGACTCCGTCGCGAAAAATGACGAAATT
>NW_019243601.1:33097-82247 GCF_002742605.1 Olea europaea var. sylvestris | reverse complement strand
CGATTAACCTGTCAAATTTTAGCCCAATCCGTCACCGTCGCGACAAAGGACAAAATTGCCCCTGGCGCGATCTCTGTTTCCAATCAACATGCCAAATTTCGGGCCATTCTGACAATGTCACGAAAAATGACGAAATTTCCCCTGGCGCGGTTTTGCTTTCCAATCAACCTGTCAAATTTTACCCCATTTCGACACCGTCATGACAAATGACAAAATAGCACCTAGCGCGATTTTTGTTTCTGATCAACATGTCAAATTTCAGCCCATTCCGACATGATCACGACAAATGACAAAATTGCCACTGGCGCGATTTTTGTTTCCAATCAACATGCCAAATTTCTGCCCATTCCGACACCGTCGTGAAAAATTACGAAATAGCCACTAGCGTGGTTTTCGTTTCCAATCAACCTGTCTAATTTTAACCCATTCCGACACCGTCGCGACAAATGAAAAATTGCCCCTAGCACGATTTTCTCCGTAATCAACCTGCCAAATTTTGGCCCATTGGGACACCGTCACGACAAATGACAAAATTGCCCCTGGCGCATTTTTTTTCGAATCAAATGCCAAATTTCAGCCAACACCGACACCATCGCGACAAATGAGTAAATTGCCCCTGGCGCGATTTTTGTTTCCAATCAACCTGCCAAACTTCAACCAATTTCGACACCGTGAAGACAAATGAAAAAATTGCCCCTGACGCGATGTTGGTTTCCAATCAACTTGTCAAATTTTAGCCCATTCCAACACCGTCGCGACAAATGACAAAATCGCCCACGGCGCGATTTTGTCCATAATCAACCAGCCAAATTTCTGCCCATTTGGACACCGTCGCGACAAATGACAAAATTGTCCCTGGCGTGATTTTTGTTTCCAATCAACCTGCTAAACTTCAGACCATTCCAACACCATCACGACAAATGAAGAAATTGACCCGGGCGCTATTTTCGTTTCCAATCAATCTGAAAAAATTTCAGTCCATTCCGACACCGTCGCGACAAATGATTAAATTGCCCCAGGCTAAATTTTTGTTTCCAATCAATCTGCCAAATTTCAGCCCAATCCGAGATCGTCGCGACAAATGACAAAATTGCCCTCGGTGCGATTTTTTTCCAATCAACCTGCTAAATTTCAACCCATTCCGAGAATGGCGAGAAAAATGACGAAATTGCCTTTGGCGTGATTTTTGTTTCTAATCAACCTGCTAAATTTCAGCCCATTCTGACACTTTCGCGAAAAATAACGAAATTGTCTCTAGCTCGATTTTTGTTTTCGATCAACCGATCAGATTTTAGCCGATTCTGATACCGTCGCGACTAATGACAAAATTGCCCCCGACGCAATTTTTGTTTCCAATAGATTTGTCAAATTTTCGCCCATTTCGAGATCGTCGTGATAAATGACAAAATTGCCCCTGCGCGACTTTAGTTTCCAATCAACCTGCCAAATTTTAGCCCATTGGGACACCGTCGCGACAAATGACGAAATTACCCCTGGGGCAATTTTTGTTTCCGATCAACCTGCCAAACATCAACCAATTCTGAAACAGCTGCAACAAATGTCGACATTGCCCCCGGCACGATTTTTGTTTCCGATTAACCTATCAAATTTTAGCCCAATCCGTCACCGTCGCGACAAAGGACAAAATTGCCCCTGGCGCGATCTTTGTTTCCAATCAACATGCCAAATTTCGGGCCATTCTGACAACGTCACGAAAAATGACGAAATTGCCCCTGGCGCAGTTTTGCTTTCCAATCAACCTGTCAAATTTTACCCCATTTCGACACCGTCATGACAAATGACAAAATAGCACCTAGCGCGATTTTTGTTTCTGATCAACATGTCAAATTTCAGCCCATTCCGACATGATCACGACAAATGACAAAATTGCCACTGGCGCGATTTTTGTTTCCAATCAACATGCCAAATTTCTGCCCATTCCGACACCGTCGTGAAAAATTAAGAAATAGCCACTGGCATGGTTTTCGTTTCCAATCAACCTGTCTAATTTTAATCCATTCCGACACCGTCTCGACAAATGAAAAATTGCCCCTGGCACGATTTTCACCGTAATCAACCTGCCAAATTTTGGCCCATTGGGACACCGTCACGACAAATGACAAAATTGCCCCTGGCGCATTTTTTTTCGAATCAAACGCAAAATTTCAGCCAACACCGACACCATTGCGACAAATGACTAAGTTGCCCCTGGCGCGATTTTTGTTTCCAATCAACCTGCCAAACTTCAAAAAATTTCGACACCGTCAAGACAAATGAAAAAAATTGCCCCTGGCGCGATTTTTGTTTCCAATCAACTTGTAAAATTTTAGCCCATTCCAACACCGTCACGACAAATGACAAAATCGTCCACGGCGCGATTTTGTCCATAATCAACCAGCCAAATTTCAGCCCATTCTGACACCGTCCCGACAAATGACAAAATTGCCTCTGGTGTGATTTTTGTTTCCAATCAACCTGCCAAACTTCAGACCATTCCAACACCATCGCGATAAATGAAGAAATTGACCCCGGCGTGATTTTCGTTTCCAATCAATTTGCCAAATTTCAGGCCATTCCGACATTGTGGCGACAAATGATTAAATTGCCCCTGGCTAAATTTTTGTTTCCAATCAATCTGCCAAATTTCGGCATATTTCGAGATCGTCGCGACAAATGACAAAATTTCCCTCGGCGCGATTTTTTTCCAATCAGCCTGCTAAATTTCAACCCATTCCTGCAACGTCGAGAAAAATGACGAAATTGCCACTGGCGCGATTTTTGTTTCTAATCAACCTGCTAAATTTCAGCCCATTCTGACACTTTCGCGAAAAATAACGAAATTGCCCCTGGCTCGATTTTTTATTTCGATCAACCTATCAAATTTTAGCCCATTCCGATACCGTCGCGACTAATGACAAAATTGCCCCCGGCGCAATTTTTGTTTCCAATAGATTTGTCAAATTTTCGCCCATTCCGAGACCGTCGCAACAAATGACAAAATTACCCCTGCGAGACTTTAGTTTCCAATCAACCTGCCAAATTTCGGCCAATTTCGACACCGTCAAGACAAATGAAAAAATTGCCCCTGGCGCGATTTTTGTTTCCAATCAACTTGTCAAATTTTAGCCCATTCCAACACCTTCGCGACAAATGACAAAATCGCCTACGGCTCGATTTTGTCCACAATCAACCAGCCAAATTTCAGCCCATTCTGACACCGTCGCGACAAATGACAAAATTGCCCCTGGCGTGATTTTTGTTTCCAATCAACCTGCCAAACTTCAGACCATTCCATCACCATCGCGACAAATGAAGAAATTGACCCCGGCGAGATTTTCGTTTCCAATCAATCTGCCAAATTTCAGGCCATTCCGACAT
This sequence comes from Olea europaea var. sylvestris, assembly GCF_002742605.1. Taxonomy (NCBI): domain Eukaryota; kingdom Viridiplantae; phylum Streptophyta; class Magnoliopsida; order Lamiales; family Oleaceae; genus Olea; species Olea europaea. The sequence continues at coordinate 78,869 of NW_019243601.1, read as the reverse complement.
CGTCGCGACAAATGATTAAATTGCCCCTGGCTAAATTTTTGTTTCCAATCAATCGGCCAAATTTCGGCCCATTTCGAGATCGTCGCGACAAATGACAAAATTGCCCTCGGCGCGATTTTTTTCCAATCAACCTGCTAAATTTCAACCCATTCCGACAACGTCGAGAAAAATGACGAAATTGCCACTGGCGCGATTTTTGTTTCTAATCAACCTGCTAAATTTCAGCCCATTCTGACACTTTCGGGAAAAATAACGAAATTGCCCCTGGCTCGATTTTTTATTTCGATCAACCTGTCAAATTTTAGCCCATTCCGATACCGTCGCGACTAATGACAAAATTGCCCCCGGTGCAATTTTTGTTTCCAATAGATTTGTCAAATTTTCGCCCATTCCGAGACCGTCGCGACAAATGACAAAATTGCCCCTGCGCGACTTTAGTTTCCAATCAACCTGCCAAATTTCTGCCAATTTTGACACCGTCAAGACAAATGAAAAAATTGCCCCTGGTGCGATTTTTGTTTCCAATCAACTTGTCAAATTTTAGCCCATTCCAACACCGTCGCGACAAATGACAAAATCGCCCACGGCGCAATTTTGTCCATAATCAACCAGCCAAATTTCATCCCATTCTGACACTGTCGCGACAAATGACAAAATTGCCTCTAGCGTGATTTTTGTTTCCAATCAACCTGCCAAACTTCAGACCATTCCAACACCATCGCGACAAATGAAGAAATTGACCCTGGCGCGATTTTCGTATCCAATCAATCTGCCAAATTTCAGGCCATTCCGACACCGTCGCGACAAATGATTAAATTGCCCCTGGCTAAATTTTTGTTTCCAATCAATCTGCCAAATTTTAGCCCATTCCGAGATCGTCGCGACAAATGACAAAATTGCCCTCGGCACGATTTTTTTCCAATCAACCTGCTAAATTTCAACCCATTTCGACAACGGCGAGAAAAATGACGAAATTGCCACTGGCGCGATTTTTGTTTCTAATCAACTTGCTAAATTTCAGCCCATTCTGACACTTTCGCGAAAAATGACGAAATTGCCCCTGGCTCGATTTTTGTTTACGATCAACCTGTCAAAATTTAGCCCATTCCGATACCGTCGTGACCAATGACAAAATTGCCCCCGGCGCAATTTTTGTTTCCAATAGATTTGTCAAATTTTTGCCCACTCCGAGACCGTCGCGACAGTTGACAAAATTGCCCCTGCGCGACTTTAGTTTCCAATCAACCTGCCAAATTTCGACCAATTTCGACACCGTCACGACAAATGACGAAATTGTCCCTAGCGCGATTTTTGTTTACAATCAACCTGCCAAATTTTAGACCATTCCGACACCGTCCCGATAAATGACGAATTGCCTCTGGCGCGATTTTTGTTTCCAATCAACATGCCAAATTTCAGCCCATTGGGACACCGTCGCGACAAATGACGAAATTGCCCCTGGGGCGATTTTTGTTTCCGATCAACCTGCCAAACATCAACCAATTCTGACACCGCTGCGACAAATGACGAAATTGCGCCAGGCGCGATTTTTGTTTCCGATTAACCTGTCAAATTTTAGCCCAATCCGTCACCGTAGCGACAAATGACAAAATTGCCGCTGGTGCGATCTTTGTTTCCAATCAACATGCCAAATTTCAGGCCATTCTGACATCGTCATGAAAAATGACGAAATTGCCCCTGGCGCAGTTTTTCTTTCCAATCAACCTACCAAATTTTACCCCATTCCGACACCGTCGTGACAAATGACAAAATAGCCTAAAGCGCGATTTTTGTTTCTGATCAACATGTCAAATTTCAGCCCATTCCGACATAATCGCGACAAATGAAAAAATTGCCACTGGCGCGATTTTTGTTTCCAATCAACATGCCAAATTTCTGCCCATTGCGACGCCGTCGTGAAAAATTACGAAATTGCCACTGGCGTGGTTTTCGTTTCCGATCAACCTGTCAAATTTTAACCCATTCCGACACCGTCGCGACAAATGAAAAATTGCCCCCGGCACGATTTTCTCCGTAATCAACCTGCCAAATTTTAGCCCATTAGGACATCGTCACGACAAATGAAAAAATTGCCCCCAGCGCATTTTTTTTCGAATCAAACGCCAAATTTCAGCCAACACCGACACCATCGCGACAAATGACTAAATTGCCCCTGGCGCATTTTTTGTTTCCAATCAACCTGCCAAACTCCAACAAATTTCGACACCGTCAAGACAAATGAAAAAAATTGCCCCTGGCGCAATTTTTGTTTCCAATCAACTTGTCAAATTTTAGCCCATTCCAACACCGTCACGACAAATGACAAAATCGCCCACGGCGCGATTTTGTCCATAATCAACCTGCTAAATTTCAGCCCATTCTTGCACCGTCGCGACAAATGACAAAATTGCCGCTGGCATGATTTTTGTTTCCAATCAACCTGCCAAACTTCAGACCATTCCAACACCATCGCGACAAATGAAGAAATTGACCCCGGCGCGATTTTTGTTTCCAATCAACCTGCCAAACTTCAGACCATTCCAACACCATCGCGACAAATGAAGAAATTGACCCCGGCGCGATTTTCGTTTCCAATCAATCTGCCAAATTTCAGGGCATTCCGACATCGTCGCGACAAATGATTAAATTGCCCCTGGCTAAATTTTTGTTTCCAATCAATCTGCCAAATTTCAGCCCATTTCGATGCCGCCGCGACTAATGACAAAATTTCCCCCTGCGCAATTTTTGTTTCCAATAGATTTGTCAAATTTTCGCCCATTCCGAGACCGTCGCGACAAATGACAAAATTGCCCCTGTGCGACTTTAGTTTCCAATCAACCTGCCAAATTTCAACCAATTCCGACACTGTCACGACAAATGACGAAATTGCCCCTAGCGCGATTTTTGTTTACAATCAACCTGCCAAATTTTAGACCATTCCGACACCGTCCCGATAAATGATGAATTGCCTCTGGTGCGATTTTTGTTTCCAATCAACATGTCAAATTTCAGCCCATTGGGATACCGTCGCGACAAATGACGAAATTGCCACTGGGGCGATTTTTGTTTCCGATCAACCTGCCAAACATCAACCAATTCTGACACCGCTGCGACAAATGATGAAATTGCCCCTGGCACGATTTTTGTTTCCGATTAACCTGTCAAATTTTAGACCATTCCGACACTATCGCGATAAATTACAAAATTGCAACTGGCGCGATTATTTTTTCCAATCAACCTGTCAAATTTTAGCCCATTGGGACACCGTCGCGACAATTGACGAAATTGCCCTTGGGGCGATTTTTGTTTCCGATCAACCTGCTAAACATCAACCAATTCTGACACCGCTGCGACAAATGATGAAATTGCCCCAGGCGCGGTTTTTGTTTCCGATTAACCTGTCAAATTTTAGCCCAATCCGTCACCGTCGCGACAAATGACAAAATTGCCCCTGGCGCGATCTTTGTTTCCAATCAACATGCCAAATTTCAGGCCATTCTGACATCGTCATGAAAAATGAAGAAATTGCCCCTGGCGCAGTTTTTCTTTCCAATCAACCTACCAAAATTTACCCCATTCCGACACCGTCGTGACAAATGACAAAATAGCCTAAATCGCGATTTTTCTTTCCGATCAACCTGTCAAATGTCAGCCCATTTCGACATGATCGCGACAAATGACAAAATTGCCACTGGCGCTATTTTTGTTTCCAATCAACATGCAAATTTCAACCCATTCTGACACTGTCGTGAAAAATTACGAAATTGCCACTGGCGTGGTTTTTCTTTCCAATCAACCTGTCAAATTCTACCCCATTTCGACACCGTCGCGACAAATGACAAAATTGCCCCCGGCGCGATTTTCTCCGTAATCAACCTGCCAAATTTTAGCCCATTGGGACACCGTCACGACAAATGACAAAATTGCTCCTGGCGCATTTTTTTTCGAATCAACCTGCCAAATTTCAGCAAACACCGACACCATCGCGACAGATGTCAAAATTGCCCCTGGCGTAATTTTTGTTTCCAATCAACCTGCCAAACTTCAACCAATTTCGACACCGTCAAGACAAATGAAAAAATTTCCCCTGGCGCGATTTTTGTTTTCAATCAAGTTGTCAAACTTTAGCCCATTCCAACACCGTCGCGACAAATGACAAAATCGCACACGGCGCGATTTTGTCCATAATCAACCAGCCAAATTTCAGCCCATTCTGACACCGTCGCGACAAATGACAAAATTGCCCCTGGCGTGATTTTTGTTTCCAATCAACCTGCCAAACTTCAGACCATTCCAACACCATCGCGACAAATGAAGAAATTGACCCTGGCGCGATTTTCGTTTCCAATCAATATGCCAAATTTCAGGACATTCCGACACCGTCGTGACAAATGATTAAATTGCCCCTGGCTAAGTTTTTGTTTCCAATCAATCTGCCAAATTTCAGCCCATTCCGAGATCACCACGACAAATGACAAAATTGTCCTTGGCGCGATTTTTTTCCAATCAACCTACTAAATTTCAACCCATTCCGACAACGGCAAGAAAAATGAAGAAATTGCCACGGGCGCGATTTTTGTTTCTAATCAACCTGCTAAATTTCAGCCCATTCTGACACTTTCGCGAAAAATAACAAAATTGCCCCCGGCTCGATTTTTGTTTTCGATCAACTTGTCAAATTTTAGCCCATTCCGATACCGTCGTGACAAATGACAAAATTGCACCCAGCGCAATTTTTGTTTCCAATAGATTTGTCAAAATTTCGCCCATTCCGAGACCGTCGCGACAAATGACAAAATATCCCCAGCGCGACTTTAGTTTCCAATCAACCTACCAAATTTTGGCCAATTCCGACACCGTCACGACAAATGACGAAATTGCCCCCAGAGCTATTTTTGTTTACAATCAACCTGCCAAATTTTAACCCATTCCGACACCGTCCCGATAAATGACAAATTACCTCAGGCGCGATTTTTGTTTCCAATCAACTTGCCAAATTTCAGCCCATTCCGACATCGTCGCGAAAAATGACGAGATTGCCCCAGGCGCGATTTTTGTTTCCGATTAACCTGTCAAATTTTAACCCATTCCGACACTGTCGCGACAAATTACAAAATTGCAACTGGCACGATTATTTTTTTCAATCAACCTGCCAAATTTTAGCCCATTGGGACACCGTCGCGACAAATGACAAAATTACCCCTGGGTCGATTTTTGTTTCCGATCAACCTGCCAAACATCAACCAATTCTGACACCGCTGCGACAAATGACGAAATTACCCCTGGCACGATTTTTGTTTCCGATTAACCTGTCAAATTTTAGCCCAATCCGACACCGTCGCGACAAATGACAAAATTGCCCCTGGCGCGATCTTTGTTTCCAATCAAAATGCCAAATTTCAGCCCATTCTGACACCGTCACGAAAAATGACGAAATTGCCCCTGGTGCGGTTTTTCTTTCCAATCAACCTGTCAAATTCTACCCCATTTCGACACCGTCGCGACAAATGAAAAAATTGCCCCCGGCGCGATTTTCTCCGTAATCAACCTGCCAAATTTTAGCCCATTGGGACACCGTCACGACAAATGACAAAATTACCCCTGGTGCAGTTTTTTTTCGAATCAACCGGCCAAATTTCAGCCAACACCGACACCATGGCGACAAATGACCAAATTTCCCCTGGCGTGATTTTTGTTTCCAATCAACCTGCCAAACTTCAACCAATTCCGACACCGTCAAGACAAATGAAAAAATTTCCCTTGGCGCGATTTTTGTTTCCAATCAACTTGTCAAATTTTAGCCCATTCCAACACCGTCGCGACAAATGATAAAATCACCCACGGCGCGATTTTGTCCATAATCAACCAGCCAAATTTCAGCCCATTCTGACACCATCGCGACAAATGACAAAATTGCCCCTGGTGTGATTTTTGTTTCCAATCAACCTGCCAAACTTCAGACCATTCCAACACCATCGCGACAAATGAAGAAATTGACCATGGCGCGATTTTCGTTTCCAATCAATTTGCAAAATTTCAGGCCATTCCGACACCGTCGCGATAAATGATTAAATTGCCCCTGGCGAAATTTTTGTTTCCAATCAATCTGCCAAATTTCAGCCCATTCCGAGATCGTCGCGACAAATGACAAAATTGCCCTCGACGCAATTTTTTTTCCAATCAACCTGCTAAATTTCAACCCATTCCGACAACGGCGCGAAAAATGATGAAATTGCCACTGGCGCGATTTTTGTTTCTAATCAACAAGCTAAATTTCAGCCCATTTTGACACTGTCGCGAAAAATAACGAAATTGCCCCTGGCTCGATTTTTGTTTCCCATCAACCTGTCAAATTTTAGCCCATTTCGATACCGTCGCGACTAATGACAAAATTGCCCCCGGCGCAATTTTTGTTTCCAATAGATTTGTCATATTTTCGCCCATTCCGAGATCGTCGCGACAAATGACAAAATTGCCCCTGCGCGACTTTAGTTTTCAATCAACCTGCCAAATTTCGGCCAATTCCGACACCGTCACGACAAATGACGAAATTGCCCCTAGCGCGATTTTTGTTTACAATCAACCTGCCAAAATTTTAGCCCAATCCGACACTGTCCTGATAAATGACGAATTACCTCTGGCACGATTTTTGTTTCCAATCAACCTGCCAAATTTCAGCCCATTCCGACTCCATCGCAAAAAATGACGAGATTGCCCCAGGCGCGATTTTTGTTTCCGATCAACCTGTCAAATTTTAACCCATTCCGACACTGTCGCGACAAATTACAAAATTACAACTGGCGCGATTATTTTTTCAAATCAACTTGCCAAATTTTAGCCCATTGGGACACCGTCGCGACAAATGACAAAATTGTCCCCGGCGCGATTTTCTCCGTAATCAACCTGCCAAATTTTAGCCCATTGGGACATCGTCACGACAAATGACAAAATTACCCCTGGTGCAGTTTTTTTTAGAATCAACCTGCCAAATTTCAGCCAACACTGACACCATGGCGACAAATGACTAAATTTCCCCTGGCGCGATTTTTGTTTCCAATCAACCTGCCAAACTTCAACCAATTCCGACACCGTCAAGACAAATGAAAAAATTTCCCCTGGCGCGATTTTTGTTTCCAATCAACTTGTCAAATTTTAGCCCATTCCAACACCACCGCGACAAATGATAAAATCACCCACGGCACGATTTTGTCCATAATCAACCAGCCAAATTTCAGCCCATTCTGACACCGTCGCGACAAATGACAAAATTGCCCCCGGCGTGATTTTTGTTTCCAATCAACCTGCCAAACTTCAGACCATTCTAACACCATCGCGACAAATGAAGAAATTGACCCTGGCGCGATTTTCGTTTCCAATCAATCTGTAAAATTTCAGGCCATTTCGACACCGTCACGATAAATGATTAAATTGCCCCTGGCGAAATTTTTGTTTCCAATCAATCTGCCAAATTTTAGCCCATTCCGAGATCGTCGCGACAAATGACAAAATTGCCCTCGACGCGATTTTTTTCCAGTCAACCTGCTAAATTTCAGCCGATTCCGACAACGGCGCGAAAAATGATGAAATTGCCACTGGCGAGATTTTTGTTTCTAATCAACAAGCTAAATTTCAGCCCATTCTGACACTGTCGTGAAAAATAATGAAATTGCGCCTGGCTCGATTTTTGTTTCCGATCAACCTGTCAAATTTTAGCCCATTTCGACACCGTCGCGACTAATGACAAAATTGCCCCCGGCGCAATTTTTGTTTCCAATAGATTTGTCATATTTTCGCCCATTCCGAGATCGTCACGAGAAATGACAAAATTGCCCCTGCGCGACTTTAGTTTTCAATCAACCTGCCAAATTTTCGCCAATTCCGACACCGTCACGATAATTGACGAAATTGCACCTAGCGCGATTTTTGTTTACAATCAACCTGCCAAATTTTAGCCCATTCCGACACCGTCCTGATAAATGACGAATTACCTCTGGCACGATTTTTGTTTCCAATCAACCTGCCAAATTTCAGCCCATTCCGACACCATCGCGAAAAATGACGAGATTGCCCCAGGCGCGATTTTTGTTTCCGATCAACCTGTCAAATTTTAACCCATTCCGACACTGTCGCGACAAATTACAAAATTGCAACTGGTGCGATTATTTTTTCCAATCAACTTGCCAAATTTTAGCCCATTGGGACACCGTCGCGATAAATGACGAAATTGCCCCGGGGGCAATTTTTGTTTCCGATCAACCTGCCAAACATCAATCAATTCTGACACCGTCACGAAAAATGACTAAATTGCCCCTGGAATGGTTTTTGTTTCCGATTAACCTGTCAAATTTTAGCCCAATCCAACACTGTCGCGACTAATGACAAAATTGCCCCTGGCGCGATCTTTGATTCCAATCAACATGCCAAATTTTACCCCATTCCGACACCGTCGTGACAAATGACAAAATAGCCCCTAGCGATATTTTTGTTTCCGATCAACATGTCAAATGTCAGCCCATTCCGACATTGTCGCGACAAATGACAAAATTGCCACTGGCGCGTTTTTTTTCCAATCAACATGCCAAATTTCAGCCCATTCCGACACTGTCGCGAAAAATTACGAAATTGCCACTGGCGTTGTTTTCGTTTCCGATCAACCTGTCAAATTTTAGCCCATTCCGACACCGTCGCGACAAATGACAAAATTGTCCCCGGCGCGATTTTCTCCGTAATCAACCTGCCAAATTTTAGCCCATTGGGACATCGTCACGACAAATGACAAAATTACCCCTGGTGCAGTTTTTTTTAGAATCAACTTGCCAAATTTTAGCCAACACCGACACCATGGCGACAAATGACTAAATTTCCCCTGGCGCGATTTTTGTTTCCAATCAACCTGCCAAACTTCAACCAATTTCGACACCGTCAAGACAAATGAAAAAATTTCCCCCGGAGCAATTTTTGTTTCCAATCAACTTGTCAAATTTTAGCCCATTCCAACACCGTCGCGACAAATGATAAAATCACCCACGGCGCGATTTTGTCCATAATCAACCAGCCAAATTTCAGCCCATTCTGACACCGTCGCGACAAATGACAAAATTGCCCCCGTGTGATTTTTGTTTCCAATCAACCTGCCAAACTTCAGACCATTCCTACACCATCGCGACAAATGAAGAAATTGACCCTGGAGCGATTTTCGTTTCCAATCAATCTGCAAAATTTCAGGCCATTTCGACACCGTCGCGATAAATGATTAAATTGCCCCTGGCGAAATTTTTGTTTCCAATCAATCTGCCAAATTTCAGCCCATTCCGAGATCGTCGCGACAAATGACAAAATTGCCCTCGACGCGATATTTTTCCTGTCAACCTGCTAAATTTCAGCCGATTCCGACAACGGCGCGAAAAATGATGAAATTGCCACTGGCGCGATTTTTGTTTCTAATCAACAAGCTAAATTTCAGCCCATTCTGACACTGTCGTGAAAAATAATGAAATTGCGCCTGGCTCGATTTTTGTTTCCGATCAACCTGTCAAATTTTAGCCCATTTCGACACCGTCGCGACTAATGACAAAATTGCCCCCGGAGCAATTTTTGTTTCCAATAGATTTGTCATATTTTCGCCCATTCCGAGATCGTCAAGAGAAATGACAAAATTGCCCCTGCGCGACTTTAGTTTTCAATCAACCTGCCAAATTTTCGCCAATTCCGACACCGTCACGATAATTGACGAAATTGCCCCTAGCGCGATTTTTGTTTACAATCAACCTGCCAAATTTTAGCCCATTCCGACACCGTCCTGATAAATGACGAATTACCTCTGGCACGATTTTTGTTTCCAATCAACCTGCCAAATTTCAACCCATCCGACACCATCGCGAAAAATGACGAGATTGCCCCAGGCGCGATTTTTGTTTTCGATCAACCTGTCAAATTTTAAACCATTCCGACACTGTCGCGACAAATTACAAAATTGCAACTGGCGCGATTATTTTTTCCAATCAACTTGCCAAATTTTAGCCCATTGGGACACCGTCGTGACAAATGACGAAATTGCCCCGTGGGCAATTTTTGTTTCCGATCAACCTGCCAAACATCAATCAATTCTGACACCGTCACGAAAAATGACGAAATTGCCCCTGGAATAGTTTTTGTTTCCGATTAACCTGTGCAAATTTTAGCCCAATCCAACACTGTCGCGACTAATGACAAAATTGCCCTTGGCGCGATCTTTGTTTCCAATCAACATGCCAAATTTTACCCCATTCCGACACCGTCGTGACAAATGACAAAATAGCCCCTAGCGATATTTTTGTTTCCGATCAACATGTCAAATGTCAGCCCATTCCGACATCGTCGCGACAAATGACAAAATTGCCACTCGCGCATTTTTTTTCCAATCAACATGCCAAATTTCAGCCCATTCCGACACTGTCGCGAAAAATTACGAAATTGCCACTGGCGTTGTTTTCATTTCCGATCAACCTGTCAAATTTTAGCCCATTCCGACACCGTCGCGACAAATGAAAAAATTGCCCCCGGCACTATTTTCTCCATAATCAACCTGCCAAATGTTAGCCCATTGGGACACCGTCCCGACAAATGACAAAATTGCCCCTGGCGCAGTTTTTTTCGAATCAACCTGCCAAATTTCAGCCAACACCTTCTCCATCGCGACAAATGACTAAATTGCCCCTGACGCGATTTTTGTTTCCAATCAACCTGCCAAACTTAAACCAATTCCCACACCATCACGACAAATGAAAAAATTATCCCTGGCGCGATTTTTGTTTCCAATCAACTTTTCAAATTTTAGCCCATTCCAATACCGTCGCGACAAATGAAAATATTGCCCATGGCGCGATTTTGTCCATAATCAACCAGCCAAATTTTAGCCCATTATGACACCGTCGCGACAAATAACAAAATTGCCCCTGGCGTGATTTTTGTTTCCATTCAACCTGCCAAACTTCAGACCATTCTAACACCATCGCGACAAATGAAGAAATTGACCCTGGCGCGATTTTCATTTCCAATCAATCTGCCAAATTTCAGGCCATTCCGACACCGTCGCGACAAATGATTAAATTGCCCCTGGCGAAATTTTTGTTTCCAATCAATCTGCCAAATTTCAGCCCATTCCGAGATCATCGCGACAAATGAAAAAATTGCCCTCGGCGCGATTTTTTTCCAATCAACCTGCTAAATTTCAACCCATTCCGACAACGGCGCGAAAAATGATGAAATTACCACTGGCGCGATTTTTGTTTCTAATCAACAAGCTAAATTTCAGCCCATTCTGACACTGCCGCGAAAAATAACGAAATTGCCCCTGGCTCGATTTTTGTTTTCGATCAACTTGTCAAATTTTACCCCATTCCGATACCGTCGCGACTAATGACAAAATTGCCCCCAGCGCAAATTTTATTTCCAATAGATTTGTCAAATTTTTGCTCATTCCGAGACTGTCGCGACAGATGACAAAATTGCGCCTGCGCGACTTTAGTTTCCAATCAACCTACCAAATTTCGGCCAATTTCGACACCGTCATGACAAATGACGAAATTGCCCCTATTGCGATTTTTGTTTACAATCAACCTGCCAAATTTTAGCCCATTCCGACACCGTCGCGATAAATGACGAATTGCCTCTGGCGCGATTTTTGTTTCCAATCAACCTACCAAATTTCAGTCCATTCCGACACCGTCGCGAAAAATGACAAGATTGCCCCAGGCGCGGTTTTTGTTTCCGATCAACCTGTCAAATTTTAACCCATTCCGACACTGTAGCGACAAATTACAAAATTGCAACTGGCGCGATTATTTTTTCCAATCAACCTGCCAAATTTTAGCCCATTGGGACACCGTCGCGACAAATGACGAAATTGCCCCTAGGGCGATTTTTGTTTCCGATCAACCTGCCAAACATCAACCAATTCTGACATCGTCACAAAAATGACAAAATTGCCCCTGGCACTGTTTTTGTTTACGATTAACCTGTCAAATTTTAGCCCAATCCGACACCGTCGTGACAAATGACAAGATTGCCCCTGGCGCGATCTTTGTTTCCAATCAAAATGCCAAACTTCAGCCCATTCTGACACCGTCAAGAAAAATGCCGAAATTGCCCCTGGCGCGGTTTTTCTTTCCAATCAACCTGTCAAATTTTACCCCATTTCGACACCGTCATGACAAATGACAAAATAGCCCCTAGCGCGATTTTTGTTTCCGATCAACATGTCAAATTTCAGCCCATTCCGACATCGTCACGACAAATGACAAAATTGCCACTGGCGCGATTTTTGTTTCCAATCAACATGCCGAATTTCAGGCCAATCCGACACCGTCGCGAAAAATTACAAAATTGCCACTGGCGTGGTTTTTGTTTCCGATCAACTTGTCAAATTTTAGCCCATTCCGACGTCGTCGCGACAAATGACAAAATTACCCCCGGCTCGATTTTCTCCGTAATCAACCTGCCAAATTTTAGCCCATCGGGACACCGTCACGACAAATGACAAAATTGCCCCTGGCGCAGTTTTTTTTCGAATCAACCTTCCAAATTTTAGCCAACACCGACACCATCGCGACAAATGACTAAATTGCCCCTGGCGCGATTTTTGTTTCCAATCAACCTGCAAAACTTCAACCAATTCCGACACCGTCACGACAAATGAAAAAATTGCCCCTGGCGCGATTTTTGTTTCCAATCAACTTTTCAAATTTTAGCCCATTCCAACACCATTGCGACAAGTGAAGAAATTTTCCCTATCGCGATTTTTGTTTCCAATCAATCTGCCAAATTTTAGGCCATTCCGATACTGTCGCGTCAAATGATTAAATTGCCCCTGGCAAAATTTTTGTTTCCAATCAATCTGCCAAATTTCAACCCATTCCGAGATTGTCGAGACAAATGACAAAATTGCCCTCGGCGCGATTTTTTCCAATCAACCTGCTAAATTTCAAACCATTCCGACAATGGCACGAAAAATGACGAAATTGCCACTGACGCAATTTTTGTTTCTAATCAACCTGCCAAATTTCAGCCCATTCTGACACTGTCGCGAAAAATAACGAAATTGCCCCTGGCGCGATTTTTGTTTCCGATCAACCTGTCAAATTTTAGCCCATTCCGACACCGTCGCGACTAATGACAAGATTGCCCCTGGCGCAATCTTTGTTTCCAATCGATCTGCCAAATTTTTGCCCATTTCGAGATCGTCGCGACAAATGACGAAATTGCCCCCGCGCGATTTTTGTTTCCAATCCACCTACCAAATTTCGACCAATTCCGACACCGTCACGACAAATGACGAAATTGCTCCTTGCGCGATCTTTGTTTACAATCAACCTGCCAAATTTCAGCCCATTCCGACACCGTCGCGATAAATGACGAATTACCTCTGGCACGATTTTTGTTTTCAATCAACCTGTCGAATTTCAGTCTATTCTGACACCGTCTCGAATAATGACGAAATTACCCATGGCGCGGTTTTTGTTTCTGATCAACCTGTCAAATTTTAACCTATTCTGACACTGTCGTGACAAATTACAAATTTGCACCTCGCGCGATTATTTTTTCCAATCAACCTGCCAAATTTTAACCCATTGGGACACCGTCGCGACAAATGACGAAATTGCCCCTGGGGAGATTTTTGTTTACGATCAACCTGCCAAACCTCAACCAATTCCGACACCGCCATGAAAGATGGTGAAATAGTGCCTGGCACGATTTTTATTTTTGATCAACCTGTCAAATTTTAGCCTAATTCGACACCGTCGCGACAAATGACAAAATTGCCCCTAACGCGAACTTTGTTTCCAATCAACCTGCTAAATTTCAGCCCATTCTGACAACGTTGTGAAAAATGATGAAATTATACCCGGCGCGATTTTTTTTTCCAATCAACTTGCCAAACTTCAAACCATTCCGACACCATCGTGACAAATGGAGAAATTGCCCCGAGCGCGATTTGTGTTTCCAATCAATCTGCCAAATTTTGGCCAATTCGGATACCGTCGCGACAAATGATTAAATTGCCCCAGTCGAAATTTTTGTTTCCAATCAATCTGCTAAATTTTAACCCATTTCGAGATCGTCGCGACAAATGACAAAATTGCCCTCGGGGCGATTTTTTTCCAATCAGCCTGTTAAATTTCAACCCATTCCGACAACGTCATGACAAATGACGAAATTCCCACTAGCGCGATTTTTGATTCAAATCAACCTGCCAAATTTCAGCCCATTCTGACACCATCGCGAAAAATGACGAAATTACCCCTGTCGCGATTTTTTTCCCGATCAACTTGTCAAATTTTAGCCCATTCCGACACCGTCGTGACCATTGACAAAATTGCCCCAGGGGCAATTTTTATTTCCAATTGATCTGCCAAATTTTCGCCCATTCCGAGGCCGTCGCGAGAAATGGCAAAATTGCCCCTGCGCGATTTTAGTTTTCAATCAACCTGCCAAATTTCAGCCAATGTCGACACCTTCACGACAAATGACGAACTTGCCCCTCGCGTGATTTTTGTTTACAATCAACCTGCCAAATTTCAGCCAATTCCGACCCCGTCGTGACAAATGACGAAATTGCCCTTGGTACGATATTTGTTTCCAATCAACCTATCAAATTTCAGCCCATTCTCACGCCGTTGCAAAAAATGACGAAATTACCTCTGGCGCGATTTTTGTTTCCGATCAACCAGTCAAATTTTAGCCCATTTTGACACTGTCGCGACAAATTACAAAATTGCACCTGGCGCAATTTTTTTTCCAATTAACCTGCCAAATTTTAGCCCATTGGGACACCATCGCGACAAATGATGAAATTGCCCTTGGCGGGATTTTTGTTTCCAGTCAACCTGCCAAATTTCAGCCCATTCTAACACCGTCACGAAAAATAACTAAATTGCCTTTGGCGTGATTTGTGTTATCGATCAACCTGTCAAATTTTAACCCATTCCAACACCATCGCGACAAATGACAAAATTGCCCCTGGCATAATTTTTGTTTCCAACCAATCTGCCAAATTTCAGCCCATTCCGAGACCGTCTCGACAAATGACAAAATTACCCTCGGCGCAATTTTTGTTTCCACCCAACCTGCGAAAAAAGACGAAATTGCCCCAAACGCGATTTTTGTTTCCAGTCGATCTCCCAAATTTTCGCCCATTCAAACACTGTCGCGACAAATCACAAAATTATACCTGACGCGATTTTTTTTTCCAATGAACATGCCAAATTTTAGCCCATTGGGACACCTTCGCGACAAATTACGAAATTGCCACTGGCGCGATTTTTGTTTCCAATCAACCTGCCAAATTTCAACTCATTCTTACACCGTCGCGAAAAATGACGAAATTGCCCCTGGCGATGTTTTTGTTTTCGATCAACCAGTCAAATTTAACCCCATTTCGACAAGTGACAAAATTGCCCCTCGAGCGATTTTTGTTTCCGATCAACTTGCCAAATTTCAGCCCATTCCGACACCAACGGGACAAATAATGAAATTACCCCTGGCGCGATTTTTTTTCCGATCAACTTGCCAAACTTCAACCAATTCTGACACCATCACGAAAAGTGACGAAATTGCCCCCGGCACAATTTTTGTTTTCGATCAACCTATCAAATTTTAGCCCAATCCGACACCGTCGCGACAAATAACAAAATTGCCCCTAGCGCGATCTTTGTTTCCAATCAACCTGTCAAATTTCAGCCCATTCTGACGCCGTCGTGAAAAATGAAGAAATTGCCCTTGGCGCAATTTTTGTTTCCAATCAACCTGTCAAATTTTAGCCCATTTCGATACCGTCGCGACAAATGACGAAATTGCCCCTGGCGGTATTTTTGTTTCCAATCAACCTGCCAAATTTCAACCCATTCTTACACCGTCGTGAGAAATGACGAAATTGCCCCAGGCGCGATTTTTGTTTCCAATCAACCTGTAAAATTTTACCCCATTCCGACGCCGTCGCGACAAACGACAAAATTGCCCCTAGCGCAATTTTTGTTTCCGATCAACCTGCCAAATTTCAGCCCATTCCAACATCTTCGTGACAAATGACAAAATTGCCCCTGGTGCGATTTTTGTTTCCAATCAACCTGCCAAATTTCAGCCCATTCTGACACCGTCGCGAAAAATGACGAAATTGCCACTGGCGTGGTTTTTGTTTCCGATCAATCCGTCAAGTTTTAGCCCATTCCGACACCGTTGCGACAAATGACAAAATTACACCTGGCGCGATTTTTGTTTCCAATCAACTAGCCAAACTTCAGACCATTCCGACATCATCGCGACAAATGAAGAAATTGCCCCTGGGGCGATTTTTGCTTCGAATCAATCTGCCAAATTTCAGCCCATTCTGACACCGTCGTGACAAATGATTAAATTGCCCCCGGTGAAATTTTTGTTTCCAATCAACCCGCTAAATTTCAACTCATTTCGACAACGTCGCGACAAATGACGAAATTGCCACTGGCGCGATTTTTGTTCCTGATCAACCTGTCAAATTTCAGCCCATTCCGACACTGTCTCGACTAATGACAAAATTGCCCCCGGCGCAATTTTTGTTTCCAATCAATCTACTAAATTTTTGCCCATTTCAAGACCGACGCGACAAATGACAAAATTACCCCGGTGCGATTTTAGTTTCCAATCCACCTGCCAAATTTCGACCAATTTCGACACAGTCACGACAAATGAAGAAATTGCCCCTAGCGCGATTTTTGTTTACAATCAACCTGCCAAATTTCAGCCCATTCCGACACCGTCGCAACAAATGACGAAATTGCCTCTGGCGCGATTTTTGTTTCCAATCGACCTGCCAAATTTCAGCCAATTCTCACACCGCTGCGAAAAATGACGAAATTGCCCCTGGCGCGGTTTTTGTTTCCGATCAACCGATCAAATTTTAGCCAATTCCGACACTGTCGCGACAAATTACAAAACTGCACCTGGCACGATTTTTTTTCCAATCAACCTGCCAAATTTTAGCCCATTGGGACACTGTCGCGACAAATGACGAAATTACCCTTGGCGGGATTTTTGTTTCCAATCAACCTGCCAAATTTCAGCACATTCTGACACCGTCACGAAAAATAACGAAATTGCCTCTGACGCGATTTTTGTTATCGATCAACCTGTCAAATTTTAGTCCATTCCGACACCATCGCGGTAAATGACAAAATTGCCCAGGCGTAATTTTTGTTTACAACCAATCTGCCAAATTTCAGTCCATTCCGAGACCGTCTCGACAAATGACAAAATTACCCTCGGCGCGATTTTTGTTTCCACCCAACCTGCCAAATTTTAGTTTCCACCCAACCTGCAAAAAATGACGAAATTGCCCCTATCGCGATTTTTTTTCCAATCAACCGGTCAATTTTTAGCCCATTCCGACACCGTCGCGACTAATGACAAAATTGCCCCAGGCGCAATTTTTGTTTCCAATCGATCTCCTAAATTTTTGCCCATTCCGACACTATCGCGACAAATTACAAAATTGCACCTGGCGCGATTTTTTATTCCAATCAACCAGCCAAATTTTAGCCCATTAGGACATCGTCGCGACAAATGACGAAATTGCCACTGGCGCGATTTTTGTTTCCACTCAACCTGCCAAATTTCAACCCATTCTTACACCGTCGCGAAAAATGACGAAATTGCCTTTGCCGCGGTTTTTGTTTTCGATCAACCTGTCAAGTTTTACCCCATTTGGACACCGTCGCAACAAATGACAAAATTGTCCCTCGTGTGATTTTTGTTCCGATCAACCTGCCGAATTTCAGCCCATTCCGACACCATCGCGACAAATGACGAAATTGCCCCTGGCGTGATTTTTGTTTCCGATCAACCTACCAAACTTCAACCAATTCTGACACCGTCACAAAAAATGACGAAATTGTCACTGGCACGATTTTTGTTTTCGATCAACCTGTCAAATTTTAGCCAAATTCGACGCTGTCCCAACAAATGACAAAATTGCCCCTGGCGTGATCTTTGTTTTCAATCAACCTGCTAAATTTCAGCCCATTCTGACACCGTCGCGAAAAATGAAGAAATTGCTCTTGGCGCGATTTTTGTTTCCGATCAACGTATCAAATTTTAGCCCATTCCGACACCGTCACGACAAATGACGAAATTGTCCCTGGCGGGATTTTTGTTTCCAATCAACCAGTTAAATTTGAACCCATTCCTACACCGTCGTGAAAAATGACAAAACTGCCCCTGGCGCGATTCTTGTTTCCGATCAACCTGTCAAATTGTACCCCATTTCGACACCGTCGTGACAAATGACAAAATTGCCCGTGGCGTGATTTATGTTTCCGATCAACCTGCCAAATTTCAGCCCATTCGGACACTATCGCGACAAATGACGAAATTGCCCTTGGCGCAATTTTTGTTTCCGATCAACTTGCCAAACTTCAACCAATTCTGACGCCGTCACGAAAAATGATGAAATTGCCCCTGGCACGATTTTTGTTTCCGATCAACCTTTCAAATTTTAGCCCAATCCGAAACCGTCACGACAAATGATAAAATTGCCCCGGCGCGATCTTTGCTTCCAAACTACCTGCCAAATTTCAGCCCATTCTGACACCGTCGCGAAAAATGATGAAATTGCCCTTGGCGTGATTTTTGTTTACGATCAACCTGTCCAATTTTAGCCCATTCTGACACCGTCACGACAAATGACGAAATTGCCCCTGGCGTGATTTTTGTTTCCGATCAACCTCGCAAATTTCAGCCTATTCTGATATCGTCACGAAAAATGACGAAATTGCCAATGGCTCGATTTTTGTTTCATATCAACCTGTTAAATTTTAGCCCATTTCAACACCGTCGCGACAAATAACAAAATCACCCCCGGCGCGAATTTTGTTTCCAACCAACCTGTCAAGTTTGAGCCCATTTGTACATGGTCGCGACAAATGACGAAATTACCCCCAGTGCGGTTTTTATTTTGAATCAACCTGCCAAATTTGAGCCAAATTTCAGCCCATTCTGACACCGTCGTGACAAATGACAAAATTGCCCCTGGCACATTACTGTTTCCAATCAACCTGCCAAACTTTAGACCATTCCAACACCATCGCGACAAATGAAGAAATTGTCCCTATCGCGACTTTTGTTTCCAATCAATCTACCAAATTTTAGGCCATTCCGACACCGTCGCGACAAATGATTAAATTTCCCCTGGCGAAATTTTTGTTTCCAATCAATCTGCCAAATTTCAGCCCATTCCGAGATCGTCGCGACAAATGACAAACTTACCCTCGGCGCGATTTTTTTCCAATCAACCTGCTAAATTTCAACCCATTCCGACAACGGCGCGAAAAATGACAAAATTGCCACTGACGCAATTTTTGTTTCTAATCAACCTGCCAAATTTCAACCCATTCTGACACTGTCGCGAAAAATAACGAAATTGCCCTTGGCGCGATTTTTGTTTCCGATCAACCTGTCAAATTTTAGCCTATTCCGACACCGTCGCGACTAATGACAAGATTTCCCCCGGCGCAATCTTTGTTTCCAATCGATCTGCCATATTTTCGCCCATTTCGAGACCGTCGCGACAAATGACGAAATTGCCCCCGCGCGATTTTAGTTTCCAATCCACCTGCCAAATTTCGGCCAATTTCGACACCGTCACGATAAATGACGAAATCACCCCTTGCGCGATTTTTGTTTACAATCAACCTGCCAAATTTTAGCCCATTCCGACACCGTCACGACAAATGACGAAATCGCCCCTTGCGCGATTTTTGTTTACAATCAACCTGCCAAATTTTAGCCCATTCCGACACCGTCATGATAAATGACGAATTGCCTCTGGCACGATTTTTGTTTTCAATCAACCTGCCGAATTTCAGCGCATTCTGACACCGTCGCAAAAAATGACGAAATTGCCCCTGGCGCGATTTTTGTTTCCGATCATCCTGTCAAATTTTAACCCATTCCGACACTGTCGCGATAAATTACAAAATTGCACCCAGAGGGATTATTTTTTCCAATCAACCTGCCAAATTTTTAACCCATTGGGACACCATCGCGACAAATAACGAAATTGCCCCAGGGCCGATTTTTGTTTCCGATCAACCTGCCAAACCTCAACCAATTTCGACACCGTCATGAAAAATGACGAAATTGCGCCCGGCTCGATTTTTGTTTTCGATCAACCTGTCAAATTTTAGCCTAATCCGACACTGTCACGACAAATGACAAAATTGCCCCTAACGCGATCTTTGTTTCCAATCAACCTGCTAAATTTCAGCACATTCTGACACCGTCGTGAAAAATGAAGAAAATACCCCCGGCGTGATTTTTGCTTCCAATCAACCTACCAAACTTCAAACCATTTCGACACCATCGCAACAAATGAAGAAATTGCCCCGGGCGCGATTTGGGTTTCCAATCAATCTGCCAAATTTCGACCAATTCGGATACCGTCATGACAAATGATTAAATTGCCCCAGGCCGAATTTTTGTTTCCAATCAATCTGCCAAATTTCAACCCATTTCGAGATCGTCGCGACAGATGATAAAATCGCCCTTGGGGCGATTTTTTTTCCAATCGGCCTGTTAAATTTCAACCCATTGCGACAACGTCGCGACAAATGACGAAATTGCCACTAGCACGATTTTTGATTCTAATCAACCTGCCAAATTTCAGCCCATTCTGACACCGTCGCGAAAAATGATGAAATTTCCCCTGTTGCGATTTTTTTTCCGATCATCTTGTCAAATTTTAGCCCTTTTCGACACCGTCGTGACTAATGACAAAATTGTCCCAGGGGCAATTTTTATTTCCAATTGATCTGCCAAATTTTTGCCCATTTCGAAACCGTCACAACAAATGACAAAATTGCCCCTACGCGATTTTAGTTTTCAATCAACCCGTCAAATTTCGGCCAATTTCGACACCGTCACGAATAATGACGAACTTGCCCCTAGCACGATTTTTGTTTACAATCAACCTGCCAAATTTCAGCCCATTCCGAGACCGTCTCGACAAATGACAAAATTGCCCTCGGCGCGATTTTTGTTTCCACTCAACCTGCCAAAGTTCAGACCATTCTGATGCTGTCGCAAAAAATGACAAAATTGCCCCTGTCGTGATTTTTTTTTCGATCAACCGGTCAAATTTTACCCATTCCGACACCGTCGCGACTAATGACAAAATTACCCCAGATGCGATTTTTTTTCAAATCGATCTCCCAAATTTTCATCCATTCCAACACTGTCGCGACAAATTATAAAATTGCACCTGACGCGATTTTTTTTTCCAATCAACCTGCCAAATTTCAGCCATTCTCACACCGTCGCAAAAAATGACGAAATTGCCCCTGGCACGATTTTTGTTTTCGATCAACCAGTCAAATTTCACCCCATTCCGACAAGTGACAAAATTGCCCCTCGTGCGATTTTTGTTTCGGAGCAACCTGCTAAATTTCAGCCCATTCCGACACCATCGCGACAAATGACGAAATTGCCACTCGCACGATTTTTGTTTCCGATCAACTTGCCAAACTTCAACCAATTCTGACACCATCACGAAAAATGACGAAATTGCCCCCGATACGATTTTTGTTTCCGATCAACCTATCAAATTTTAGCCCAATTCGACACCGTCGCGACAAATAACAAAATTGCCCCTAGCGCGATCTTTGTTTCCAATCAACCTATCAAATTTCAGCCCATTCTGACACCGTCGTGAAAAATGAAGGAATTGCCCTTGGCGCGATCTTTGTTTCCGATCAACCAGTCAAATTTTAGCCCATTTCGATAACATCGCGACAAATGACGAAATTTCCCTTGGCGGGATTTTTGTTTCCAATCAACCTGCTAAATTTCAACCCATTCTTACACCGTCGCGAAAAATGACGAAATTTCCCCTGGCACGATTTTTTTTCAAATCAACCTGTCAAATTTTACCCCATTCCAACACCGTTGCGACGAACGACAAAATTGCCCCTAGCGCAATTTTTGTTTCTGATGAACCTGCCAAATTTCAGCCCATTCCAACATCGTCGCGACAAATGAAAAAATTGCCCCTGGCGCGATTTTTGTTTCCAACCAACCTGCCAAATTTCAGCCCATTCTGACATCGTCGCGAAAAATGACGAAATTGCCAATAGTGTGGTTTTTGTTTCCGATCAACCCGTCAAGTTTTAGCCCATTCCGACACCGTCGCGATAAATGACAAAATTGCCCTCGGTACGATTTTTTTCCCAATCAACCTGCTAAATTTCAACCCATTCCGACAACGTCGCGACAAATGACGAAATTGCCACTGGCGCGATTTTTGTTCCTAATCAACCTGCCAAATTTCAGCCCATTCTGACACCGTCTCGACTAATGACAAAATTGCCCTCGGCACAATTTTTGTTTCCAATCGATCTGCCAAATTTTCGCCCTTTTCAAGATCGACGCGAAAAATTACAAATTGCCCCCGTGCGATTTAGTTTCTAATCCACCTGTCAAATTTTGGCCAATTTCGACGCCGTCACGACAAATGACGAAATTGCCCCTTGCATGATTTTTGTTTACTATCAACCTGCCAAATTTCAGCCCATTCTGACACCGTCGCGAGAAATGACGAAATTGCCTCTGGCGCGATTTTTGTTTCCAATCAACCTGTCAAATTTCAGCCCATTCTCACACCGTTGCAAAAAAGGACGAAATTGCCCCTGGAGCGATTTTTGTTTCTAGTCAATAGTCAAATTTTAGCCCATTCCGTCACTGTCGCGACAAATTACAAAATTGTACTTGGCGCGATTTTTTTTCCAATCAACGTGCTAAATTTTAGCCCATTGGGACACCGTCCCGACAAATGACGAAATTGCCCTTGGCGGGATTTTTATTTCCAATCAACCTGCCAAATTTCAGCCAATTCTGACACCGTCACGAAAAATAACGAAATTGCCTCTGGTGCGATTTTTGTTATCGATCAACCTATCAAATTTTACCCCATTCCGACACCGTCGCGACAAATGACAAAATTGTCCCTCGTGTGATTTTTGTTTCCGATTAACCTGCCAAATTTCAGCCCATTCCGACACCATCGCGACAAATGACGAAATTGCCCCTGGCGCGATTTTAGTTTCCGATCAACCTGCCAAACTTAACCAATTCTTACACCGTCACGAAAAATGACGAAATTGCCCCTGGCCCGATTTTTGTTTTCGATCAACCTATCAAATTTTAGCCCAATCCGACACTGTCACGACAAATGACAAAATTGCCCCGGACACGATCTTTGTTTCCAATCAACCTGCTAAATTTCAGCCCATTTTGACACCGTCGTGAAAAGTGAAGAAATTGCCCTTGGCGCGATTTTTGTTTCCGATCAACCTATCAAATTTTAGCCCATTCCGACACGACCGCGACAAATGACGAAATTGCCCCTGGCGGGATTTTTGTTTCCAATCAACCTGCTAAATTTAAACCCATTCTTACACCGTCGCAAAAAATGACGAAACTGCCCCTGGCGCGATTCTTGTTTCCGATCAACCTGTCAAATTTTACCCCATTTCGACACCGTCGTGACAAATGAAAATAATTGCCCGTGGCACAATTTTTGTTTCCGATCAACCTGCCAAATTTCGGCCCATTCGGACGCTATCGCGACAAATGAAGAAATTGCCCCTAGCGCAATTTTTGTTTCCTATCAACTTGCCAAACTTCAACCAATTCTGATGCCGTCACGAAAAATGACGAAATTGCCCCCGATACGATTTTTGTTTCCGATCAACCTATCAAATTTTAGCCCAATTCGACACCGTCGCGACAAATAACAAAATTGCCCCTAGCGCGATCTTTGTTTCCAATCAACCTGTCAAATTTCAGCCCATTCTGACACCGTCGTGAAAAATGAAGAAATTGCCCTTGGCGCGATCTTTGTTTCCGATCAACCAGTCAAATTTTAGCCCATTTCGATAACATCGCGACAAATGACGAAATTTCCCTTGGCGGGATTTTTGTTTCCGATCAACCTCGCAAATTTCAGCCTGTTCTGATACCGTTGCAAAAAATGACGAAATTGCCCACGGCGCGATTTTTGTTTCATATCAACATGTTGAATTTTAGCCAATTTCGACACCGTCGCGACAACTAACAAAATCGCCCCCCGCGCGATTTTTGTTTCTAGCTAACCTGCCAAGTTTTAGCCCATTCGTACATGGTCGCGACAAATGATGAAATTACCCCTGGCGCGATTTTTTTTTGAATCAACCTGCAAAATTTGAGCCAAACCGGCACCGTCGCTACAAATGACGAAATTTTCCCTTGCACTGTTTTTGTTTCCAATCAACCTGCAAAATTTCAACCCATTCTGACACAATTACGAAAAATGACGAAATTGCTCCTTGCGCGATTTTTGTTTCCGATCAACCTGTCAAATTTTAGCCCATTCTGACACCGTCACGACAAATGAAAAAATTGCCTCTGGTGCGAATTTTGTTTCCAATCAACATCCCAAATTTCAGCCCATTCCAATATCGTCGCAATAAATGACGAAATTGCCCCAGGTGCGGTTTTTGTTTCCAATCAACCTGCCAAATTTCAGCCCATTCCGACACCGTCACAACAAATGACGAAATTGCCCATGGCGCGATTTTTGTTTCCAATCAACTTGCAAAATTTCAACCCATTCTTACACCATCGTGAAAAATGACGAAATTGCCCCTGGCGTAGTTTTTGTTTCCAATCATCTAGTCAAATTTTACCTCATTACGACACCGTCGTGACAAATGACAAAATTGCCCGTAGCGCGATTTTTGTTTCCGATCAACCTGCCAAATTTCAGCCCATTCCGACATCGTCGCGACAAATGACAAAATTGCCACTGGCGCGATTTTTGTTTCCAATCAACATGCCAAATTTCAGCACATTTTGACACCGTCGCGAAAAATGATGAAATTGCCCCTGTCCCAATTTTTTTCCAATCAACCGGTCAAATTTTAGCCCATTCCGACACTGTCGCGACTAATGACAAAATAGCCTCATACGCGATTTTTGTTTCTAATCGATCTCCCAAATTTTCACCAATTCCAACACTGTCGCGACAAATTACAAAATTTCGCCTAACGCAATTTTTGTTTCCAATCAACCTGCCAAATTTTAGCCCGTTGGGACACCGTCGTGACAAATGACGAAATTGCCACTGACGCGATTTTTGTTTCCAATCAACCTGCCAAATTTCAACCCATTCTTACACCGTCATGAAAAATAACGAAATTGCCCCTGGCGCGGTTTTTATTTTCGATCAACCAGTCAAATTTTACCCCATTCCGACAAGTGACAAAATTGCCCCTAGTGCGATTTTTGTTTCTGATCAACCTGCCAAATTTCAGCCCATTCTGACATCGTCGCGACAAATGATTAAATTGCCCCTGGCGATATTTTTGTTTCCAATCAATCTGCCAAATTTCTGCCCATTCCGAGATCGTCGCGACAAATGACAGTATTTCCCTCGGCGCGATTTTTTTCCAATCAACCTGCTTAATTTCAATCCATTCCAACAACGGTGCAAAAAATGACGAAATTGCCACTGACGCTATTTTTATTTCTAATCACCCTGCCAAATTTCAGCCCATTTTGATACTGTCGCGAAAAATAACGAAATTGCCCCTGGCGTGATTTTTGTTTCAGATCAACCTGTCAAAATTTAGCCCATTCCGACACCATCGCGACTAATGACAAAATTGCCCCTGATGCAATTTTTGTTCCCAATCGATCAGCCAAATTCTCGCCCATTCCGAGATCGTCGCGACAAATGACAAAATTGCCCCAGCGCGAATTTAGTTTCCAATCGACCTGCCAAATTTCGGCCAATTCCGACACCGTCACGACAAACGACAAAATTGCCCCTAGCGTAATTTTTGTTTACAATTAACCTGCCAAATTTTAGCCCATTCCGACACCATCGCGATAAATGACGAATTGCTTTTGGCGCGATTTTTATTTCTAATCAACCTGCCAAATTTCAGCCCATACCGACACCGTCGCGAAAAATGACGAGATTGCCCTTGCCTCGATTTTTGTTTCCGATCAACCTATCAAATTTTAACCCATTCTGACACTGTCGCGAGAAATTACAAAATTGCACCTGGCGCGATTATTTTTTCCAATCAACCTGCCAAATTTTAGCCCATTGGGACACCGTCGCGACAAATGACGAAATTGCCCCTGCGGCGATTTTTGTTTCCGATCAACCGCCAAACTTCAACCAATTCTGACACCGTCACAAAAAATGACAAAATTGCCCCTGGCACGATTTTTGTTTTCGATTAACCTGTCAAATTTTAGCCCAATCCGACACCGTCGCGACAAATGACAAAATTACTCCTGGCACGATTTTTGTTTCCAATCAACATGCCAAATTTCAGCCCATTCTGACATCGTCGCGAAAAATGACGAAATTGCCACTGGCGTGGTTTTTGTTTCCGATCAACTTGTCAAATTTCAGCCCATTCCGACACTGTCGCGACAAATGACAAAATTGCTCCTGGCGCCATTTTCTCCATAATCAACTAGCCAAATTTTAGCCCATTGGGACACCATCCCGACAAATGACAAAATTGCCCCGACGCAGTTTTTGTTTCGAATCAACCTGCCAAATTTCAGCCAATACCGACACCATCGCGATAAATGACGTAATTGCCCCTGGCGTGATTTTTGTTTCCAATTAGCCTGCCAAACTTCAACCAATTCCAACATCGTCACGACAAATGACAAAATTGCCCCTGGCGCGATTTTTGTTTCAAATCAACTTGTCAAATTTTAGCCCATTCCAACACCGTCGCGACAAATGACAAAATTGCCCACGGCGCGATTTTGTCCATAATCAACCAGCCAAATTTTAGTCCACTCTGACACCATCGCGACAAATGACAAAATTGCCCCTGGCGCGATTTTGGTTTCTGATGCCAAATTTCAGCCCATTCCGACACCGTCGCGACAAATGACTAAATTGCCTCTGGCGCGATTTTTGTTCCCAATCAACTTGCCAAATTTCATCCCATTCTTACACCGTCGCGAAAAATGACAAAATTGCCCCTGGTGCGGTTTTTGTTTCCAATCAACCTGTCAAATTTTACCTCCTTCCGACACCGTCGTGACAAATGACAAAATTGCCCCTAGCGCGATTTTTGTTTCCAATCAACCTGCCAAATTTCATCCCATTCCAACATCGTCGCGACAAATGATAAAATTGCCACTGGCTCGATTTTTGTTTCCAATCAACATGCCAAATTTCAGCCCATTCTGACACCGTCGTGAAAAATGACGAAATTGCCACTGGTGTGGTTTTTGTTTCCAATCAACCCGTCAAATTTTAGCCCATTCCGACACCGTCGCGACAAATGACAAAATTGCCCCCGACGCGATTTTCTCCATAATCAACCAGCCAAATTTTAGCCCATTGGGACACCGTCACGACAAATGAAAAAATTGCCCCTGGTGCAGTTTTTGTTTCGAATCAACCTGCTAAATTTCAGCCAATACCGACACCATCGCGACAAATGACGAAATTGCCCCTGGCGCGATTTTTTTTCCAATCAACCTGCTAAACTTCAACCAATTCCGACACCGTCTCGACAAATGACGTAATTGCCCCTGGCGATATTTTTGTTCCCAATCAATTTGCCCAATTTCAACCCATTCTTACACCATCGAGAAAAATGACGAAATTGCCCTTGGCGCGATTTTTGTTTCCAATCAACCTGTCAAATTTTACCTCATTCCGTCACCGTCGTGACAAATGACAATATTGCCCCTAGCGCGATTTTTGCTTCCGATCAACCTACCAAATTTCAGCCCATTCCGACATCGTCGTGATAAATGATAAAATTGCCACTGGCACGATTTTTGTTTCTAAGCAACCTGCCAAACTTCAACCAATTCCGACACCGTCACGACAAACGACAAAATTGCCCTTACGCGATTTTTGTTTCCAATCAACTTGTCAAATTTTAGCCCATTCCAACACCGTCGCGACAAATGATAAAATTACCCACAGCGCGATTTTGTCCATAATCAACCAGCCAAATTTCAGCCCATTCTAACACCGTCGCGACAAATGACAAAATTGCCCCGGCTTGATTTTTGTTTCCAATCAACATGCTAAACTTCAGACCATTCCAACACCATCGCGACAAAAGAAGAATTTGCCCCTAGCGCGATTTTCGTTTCCAATCAATCTGCCAAATTTCAGCCCATTTCGACCCCGTCAAGACAAATGATTAAATTGCCCTTGGCAAAATTTTTGTTTCCAATCAATCTGCCAAATTTCAGCCCATTTCGAGATCGTCTAGACAAATAACGAAATTGCCCCTGGCGTGATTTTTGTTTCCGATCAACCTGTCAAATTTTAGCCGATTTCGACACTGTCGCGACTAACAAAAAAATTGCACCAGGCGCAATTTTTGTTTCCAATCGATCTGCCAAATTTTTGCCCATTTCAAGATCGTCGTGACAAATGACAAAATTACCCCCGCGCGATTTTAGTTTCCAATCAACCTGCCAAATTTCGACCAATTCCGATACCGTCACGACAAATGACGAAATTGCCCCCAGCACGATTTTTGTTTACAATCAACCTGCCAAATTTTAGCCCATTCCGACACCGTCGCGATAAATGACGAATTACCTCTGACGCGATTTTTGTTTCCAATCAACCTGCCAAATTTCACCCCATTGCGAAAGCGTCGCGAAAAATGACGAGACTGCTCCTGGCGCGGTTTTTGTTTCCTATCAACCTATCAAATTTTAACCCATTCCGACACTGTCGCGACAAATTACAAAATTGCACCTGGCGCGATTATTTTTTCCAATCAACCTGCCAAATTTTAGCCCATTGGGACACCGTCGCGACAAATGATAAAATTGCCCCTGGGGCGATTTTTGTTTCCGATCAACCTGCCAAACATCAACCAATTCTGACATCGTCACAAAAAATGACAAAATTACCCCAGGTACGATTTTTGTTTTTGATTAACCTGTCAAATTTTAGCCCAATCCAACACCGTCGAGACAAACGTCAAAATTGCCCCAGGCACGATCTTTGTTTCCAATCAACTTGCTAAATTTCAGCCCATTCTGACACCGTCACGAAAAATGACGAAATTACCCCTGGCGCAATTTTTGTTTCCAATCAACCTGTCAAATTTTACCCATTCCGACATCATCGTGACAAATGACAAAATAGCCCCTAGCGCGATTTTTGTTTCCGATCAACCAGTCAAATTTCAGCCCATTCCGACACCGTCGCGACAAATGACGAAATAGCCACTAGAGCGATTTTAGTTCCCAATCACCCGACCAAATTTCAGCCCATTCTCACACCGTTGCAAAAAATGACGAAATTGCCCCTGGCGCAATTTTTCTTTCCGGTCAACCAGTCAAATTTTAGCCCATAAAGCCACTATCGCGACAAATTACAAAATTGCACCTGGCGCGATTTTTTTCCAATCAACCTACCAAATTTTAGCCCATTGGAACACCTTCGCGACGAATGATGAAATTGCCACTGGCGCGATTTTTGTTTCCAATAAATATGCCAAATTTCAGCACATTTTAACACCGTCGCGAAAAATGACAAAATTGCAACTGGCGTGGTTTTTGTTTCTGATCAACCTGTCAAATTTTAGCCCATTCTGACATCGTCGCGATAAATGACAAAATTACCCCTGACGCGATATTCTCCATAATCAACCAGCCAAATTTTAGCCCATTGGGACACCGTCACAACAAATGACAAAATTGCACCGATGCAGTTTTGTTTCGAATCAACTTGCCAAATTTCAGCCAATACCGACACCATCGCGGCAAATGACGCAATTGTCCCTGGCGCGATTTTTGTTTCCAATAAACCTGCCAAACTTCAACCAATTCCGACACCGTCACGACAAATGACAAAATTGCCCCAGGCGCGATTTTTGTTTCCAATCAACTTGTTAAATTTTAGCTCATTCCAACACCGTCGCGACAAATGACAAAATTGCCCACGGCGTGATTTTGTCCATAATCAACCAGCCAAATTTCAGCCCATTCTGACACCGTCGTGACAAATGACAAAATTGCCCCTGACGCGATTTTGCTTTTCGAAGCCAAATTTCAGCCCATTCCGACACCGTCGCGACAAATGACGAAATTGCCCCTAGCACGATTTTTGTTCCCAATCAACTTGCCAAATTTCAACCCATTCTTACACCGTCGCGAAAATTGACGAACTTGCCCCTGGCGCGGTTTTTGTTTCCAATAAACCTGTCCAACTTTACCTCCTTCCGACACTGTCGTGACAAATGACAAAATTGCCCCTAGCGCGATTTTTATTTCCGATCAACCTGCCAAATTTTAGCCCATTCCGTCATCGTCACGACAAATGACAAAATTGCCACTGGCAAGATTTTTGTTTCCAATCAACATGCCAAATTTCAGCCCATTCTGACACCGTCGTGAAAAATGACGAAGTTGCCACTGGCGTGGTTTTTGTTTCCTATCAACCTGTAAAATTTTTGTCCATTCCGACACTGTCACGACATATGACAAGATTGCCCCCGACGCGATTTTCTCCCTAATCAACCTGCTAAATTTTTGCCTATTGGGACACCGTCACGACAAATGACAAAATTGCCCCTAGCGCAGTTTTTGTTTCGAATCAACATGTCAAATTTCAGCCAGTACCGACACCATAGCGACAAATGATGAAATTGCCCCTGGCGCGATTTTGGTTTCCAATCAACCTGCCAAACTTCAACCAATTCCGACACCGTCACGACAAGTGACAAAATTACCCCGGGTGCGATTTATGTTTCCAATCAACTTGTTAAATTTTAGCGCATTTCAACACCGTCGCGACAAATTACAAAATTGCCCACGGCGCGATTTTGTCCATAATCAACTAGCCAAATTTCAGCCCATCTAACACCGTCGCGACAAATGACAAAATTGCCCCAGGCGCGATTTTTGTTTCCAATCAACCTGCCAAACTTCAGACCATTCCAACACCATCGCGACAAATGAAGAAGTTTCCCCTGGCCCGATTTTCGTTTCTAATCAATCTATCGAATTTCAGCCCATTTCGATACCGTCGCGACAAATGATTAAATTGCCCCTGGCCAAATTTTTGGTTCCAATCAATCTGCCAAATTTCAGCCCATTCTGAGATCATCACGACAAATGACAAAATTTCCCTCGGTGCGTTTTTTTCAATCAACCTGCTAAATTTCAACCCATTTCGACAACGTCGCGAAAAATGACGAAATTGCCAGTGGCGCGATTATTGTTTCTAATCAACCTGCCTAATTTCAGCCCATTCTGACACTGTCGCAAAAAATAACGAAATTTCCCCTGGCGAGATTTTTGTTTCCGATCAACCTGTCAAAATTTTAGCACATTCCGACACCGTCGCAACTAATGATAAAATTGCCCCCGGCACAATTTTTGTTTCCAATCGATCTGCCAAATTTTTGCTCATTCCGAGACCGTCGCGACAAATGACAGAATTGCCCCTGCGCGATTTTAGTTTCCAATCGACCCGCCAAATTTCGGCCAATTCCGACACCGTGACGACAAATGACAAAATTGCCCCTAGCGCGATTTTTGTTTACAATCAACCTGCCAAATTTTAGCCCATTTCGGCACCTTCACGATAAATGACGAATAGCCTCTGGCGCGATTTTTATTTCCAATCAACCTGCCAAATTTCAGCCAATTCTGACACCGTTGCGAAAATGACAAGATGGCCCCTGGCGCGATTTTTGTTTCCGATCAACATGTCAAATTTTAACCCATTCCGATACTTTCACCACAAATTACAAAATTGCACCTGGCGCGATTATTTTTTCCAATCAACCTGCCAAATTTTAGCCCATTGGGAAACCGTCATGACAAATGACGAAATTACCCCTGGGGCGATTTTTGTTTCCGATCAACCTGCCAAACATCAACCAATTCTAACACCGTCACAAAAAATGACAAAATTGCCCCTGGCACTATTTTCGTTTCCGATTAACCTGTCAAATTTTAGCCCAATCCGACACCGTGGTGACAAATAACAAAATAGCCCCTAGCGCAATTTTTGTTTTCGATCAACCTGTCAAATTTCAGCCCATTCCGACATCGTCGCGACAAATGACAAAATTGCCACTGGCGCGATTTTTGTTTCCGATTAACATGCCAAATTTTAGCCCATTCTGACACCGTCGCGAAAAATGACGAAATTGCCACTGGCGTAGTTTTTGTTTCCGATCAACCTGTCAAATTTTAGCCCATTCCGACACCATCGCGACAAATGACAAAATTGCCCCCGGCGCGATTTCTCTGTAATCAACCTGCCAAATTTTAGCCCATTGGGACACCATCACGACAAGTGACAAAATTGTCCCTGGCACAGTTTTTGTTTCGAATCAACCTGCCAAATTTCAGCCAACACCGACACCATCGCAACAAATGACAAAATTGCCCCTGGCGCGATTTTTGTTTCCAATCAACCTGCCAAACTTCAACTAATTTCGACACTGTCCCGACAAATGACAAAATTGCCCCTGGTACGATTTTTATTTTCATTCAACTTGTCAAATTTTAGACCATTCCAACACCGTCGCTACAAATGAAAAAATTGCCCATGGTGCGATTTTGTCCATAATCTACCAACCAAATTTCAGCCCATTCTGACACCGTCGCGAAAAATGACAAAATTGCCCCTGGCGTGATTTTTGTTTCCAATCAACCTGCCAAACTTCAGACTATTCCAACACCATCACGACAAATGAAGAAATTGTCCCTGGCGCGATTTTTGTTTCCAATCAATCTGCCAAATTTCAGCTCATTCCGACGCCGTCCCGACAAATGATTAAATTACCCCTGGCGAAATTTTTGTTTCCAATCAATCTGCCAAATTTCAGCCCATTTCGAGATCGTCGCGACAAATGACAAAATTGCCCTCTGCGATTTTTTCCAATCAACCTGCTAAATTTCAACCCATTTCGAGATCGTCGCGAAAAATGACGAAATTGCCACTGACGCAATTTTTGTTTCTAATCAACCTGCCAAATTTCAGCCAATTCTGACACTGTCGCGAAAAATAATGAAATTGCCCCTGGCGCGATTTTTGTTTCCAATCAACTTGTCAAATTTTAGCCCATTCCGACACCGTCGCGACAAATGACAAAATTGCCTCTGTCGCGATTTTGGTTTCCAATGCCAAATTTCATCCCATTCCGACACTGTCGCGACAAATGACAAAATTGCGCCTGGCGCGGTTTTTGTTTCCAATCAACCTATCAAATTTTCCCTCATTCCGACACCGTCGTGACAAATGACAAAATTGCCCCCAGCGCCATTTTTGATTCCGATCAACCTGCCAAATTTTAGCCCATTCCGACACCATCGTGAAAAATGACGAGATTGCCCCTGGCGCGATTTTTGTTTCCGATCAACTTGTCAAATTTTAACCCATTCAGACACTGTCGCGACAAATTACAGAATTGCACATGGCGCGATTATTTTTTCCAATCAACCAGCCAAAATTTAGCCCATTGGGATACCGTTGCGACAAATGACGAAATTGCCCCTGGGGCAATTTTTGTTTCCGATCAACCTACCAAACATCAACCAATTCTGACACCGTCACAAAAAATGACAAAATTACCCCTAGCGCGATTTTTGTTTTCGATTAACCTGTCAAATTTTAGCCCAATTCGACACATTCGAGACAAATGTCAAAATTGCCCCTGGCGCGATCTTTGTTTCCAATCAACTTGCCAAATTTCAGCCCATTCTGACACCGTCACGAAAAATGACGAAATTGCCCCTAGTGCGATTTTTTTTCCAATCAACCTGTCAATTTCTACCCCATTCCGACACCGTCGTGACAAATGACAAAATAGCCCCTAGCGCGATTTTTGTTTCCAATCAACCTGTCAAATTTCAGCGCATTCCGACATCGTCGCGACAAATGAAAAAATTGCCGCTGGGGCGATTTTTGTTTCCAATCAACATCCCAAATTTCAGCCCATTTTGACACCTTCGCAAAAAATGACAAAATTGCCACTGGCGTGGTTTTTGTTTCCGATCAGCTTGTCAAATTACAAAATTGCCCCCGACGCGATTTTCTCTGTAATCAACCTGCCAAATTTTAGCCCATTGGGACACCGGCACGACAAATGACAAAACTGCCCCTGGAGCAATTTTTGTTTCGAATCAACCTGCGAAATTTCAGCCAACACCGACACCATCGTGACAAATGACAAAATTGCCCCTGGCGCGATTTTTGTTTCCCATCAAGCTGCCAAACTTCAACCAATTCGGACACCGTCACGGCAAATGACAAAATGGCCCCGGGCACGATTTTTGTTTCCAATCAACTTGTCAAATTTTAGCCCATTCCAACATAGTCGCGACAAATGAAAAAATTGCCCACGACACGATTTTGTCCGTAATCAACCAGCCAAATTTCAGCCCATTCTGACACCGTCGCGACAAATGACAAAATTGCCCCTAGCGCGATTTTTGTTTCCAATCAACCTGCCAAATTTCAGACCATTCCAACACCATCGCGACAAGTGAAGAAATTGTCCCTGGCGTAATTTTTGTTTCCAATCAATCTGCCAAATTTCAGCCCATTCCAACACCATCGCGGCAAATGATCAAATTGCATCTGGCGAAATTTTTGTTTCCAATCAATTTGCCAAATTTCAGCCCATTTCGAGATTGCCGCGACAAATGACAAAATTGCCCTCGGCGCGATTTTTTTCCAATAAACCTACTAAATTTCAACCCATTCCGACAACGGCGCGAAAAATGACGAAATTGCCACTGACGCGATTTTTGTTTCTAATCAACTTGCCAAATTTCTGCCCATTCTGACACTGTCATGAAAAATAACCAAATTGCCCGTGGCGCGATTTTTATTTCTGATCAACCTGTCAAATTTTAGCCTATTCCGACACCGTCGTGACTAATGATAGGATTGCCCCCGGCGTAATTTTTGTTTCCAATCGATCTACCAAATTTTGCCCATTTCGAGATCGTCACGACAAATGACAAAATTGCCCCCGTGCGATTTTAGTTTCCAATCAACCTGCCAAATTTTAGCCAATTCCGACATCGTCACGACAAATGACGAAATTGCCCCTAGCGCGATTTTTGTTTACAATCAACCTGCCGAATTTCAGGCCATTCCGACACCGTCGTGATAAATGACGAATTGCCTCTGGCACGATTTTTGTTTCCAATCAACCTGCCAAATTTCAGCCCATTCTGACACCGTCGCGAAAAATGACGAAATTGCCTCTGGCACGATTTTTGTTTCCGATCAACCTGTCAAATTTTAACCCATTCCGACACTGTTGCGACAAATTACAAAATTGCACCTAGCGACATTATTTTTTCCAATCAACCTGCCAAATTTTAGCCCATTGGGACACCGTCGTGACAAATGACGAAATTGCCCCTGGGGCGATTTTTGTTTCCGATCAACATGACAAACTTCAACCAATTCCCGACACCATCACGAAAAATGATGAAATTGCGCCAGGCACGATTTTTATTTTCGATCAACCTGTCAAATTTTAGCCTAATCCGACACCGTCGCGACAAATGACAGAATTGCCCCTAACGCAATCTTTCTTTCTAATCAACCTGCTAAATTTCAGCCCATTCTGACACCATCGTGAAAAATGAAGAAAGTACCCCCGACGCGATTTTTGTTCCCAATCAACCTGCCAAACTTCAAACCATTTCGACACCATCGCGACAAATGAAGAAATTGCCCCGGGCGCAATTTGTGTTTCCAATCAATCTGTCAAATTTCAGCCAATTCGGATACCGTCGTGACAAATGATTAAATTGCCCCAGGCGCAATTTGTGTTTCCAATCAATCTGCCAAATTTCAACCCATTTCGAGATCGTCGCGACAAATGACAAAATTGCCCTCGTGGCGATTTTTTTCCAATCGGCCTCTTAAATTTAAACCCATTCCGACAACGTCGCGACAAATGACTAAATTGCCACTAGTGTGATTTTGGACTCTAACCAACTTGCCAAATTTCAGCCCATTCTGACACCGTCGTGAAAAATGACGAAATTATCCCTGTCGAGATTTTTTTTCGATCAACTTGTCAAATTTTAGCCCATTCCGAGACCGTCGCGACAAATGACAAAATTGCCCCTGCGCGATTTTAGTTTTCAATCAACCTGCCAAATTTCGACCAATTTCGACACCGTCACGACAAATGACGAACTTGCCCCTAGTGCGATTGTTGTTCACAATCAACCTGTCAAATTCATGCCCATTCCGACCCCGTTGCGACAAATGACGAAATTGCTCCTGGCGCGATTTTTTTTTCCAATCAACCTGCCAAATTTCAGCCCATTCTCACACCGTTGCGAAAAATGACGAAATTGCCCCGGGCGCAGTTTTAGTTTCCGATCAACCAGTCAAATTTTAGTCCATTCCGACACTGTCGCGATAAATTACAAAATTGCACCTAGCGCGATTTTTTTTTCAATCAACCTGCCAAATTTTAGCGCATTGGGACACCGTCGTGACAAATTACGAAATTGCCCCTGGCGGGATTTTTGTTTCCAATCAACCTGCCAAATTTCAGCCTATTTTGATACTGTCACGAAAAATGACAAAATTGCCTCTGGCGCGATTTTTGTTTTCGATCAACCTGTCAAATTTTAGCCCATTCTGACACCCTTGCGGCAAATGACAAAATTGCCCCAGGGACAATTTTTGGTTCCAACCAATCTGCCAAATTTTAGCCCATTCGAGACCGTCTCGACAAATGACAAAATTACCCTCAGCGCGATTTTCGTTTCCACTCAACCTGCCAAATTTCAGCCCATTCTGACACCGTCGCGAAAAATGGCGAAATTGCCCCTATCGCGATTTTTTTTCCCATCAACCGGTCAAATTTTAGCCCATTCCGACATTGTCGCGACTAATGACAAAATTGCCCCAGACGCGATTTTTGTTTCCAATCGATCTTCCAAATTTTCGCCCATTCCAACACAATTGCGACAAATTACAAAATTGCACCTGACGCGATTTTTGTTTCCAATCAATCTGCCAAATTTTAGCCCATTCCGACACCGTCGCGACAAATGATTAAATTGCCCCCGGTGATATTTTTGTTTCCAATCAATCTGTTAAATTTCAGCCCATTTCGAGATCGTCGCGACAAATGACAAAATTGCCCTCGGCATGATTTTTTTTCCAATCAACCTGCTAAATTTCAACCTATTCCGACAACGTCATGACAAATGACAAAATTGGCACTGGCGCGATTTTTGTTCCTAATCAACCTGCCAAATTTTAGCCCATTCTGACATTGTCGCAAAAAATAACGAAATAGCCCCTGGCGCGATTTTTATTTCCGATCAACCTGTCAAATTTTAGCCCATTCCGACACCGTCGCGACTAATGACAAAATTGCCCTCGGCATAATTTTTGTTTCCAATCGATCTACTAAATTTTCGCCCATTTCGTGACCATCGTGACAAATGACAAAATTGCCCTCGTGCGATTTCAGTTTCCAATCCACCTGCCAAATTTCGGCCAATTTCGACACGTCACGACAAATTACGAAATTGCCCCTAGCGCGTTTTTTGTTTACAATCAACCTGCCAAATTTCAGCCCATTCCGACACCGTCGCGACAAATGACAAAATTGCCTCTGGCGCGATTTTTGTTTCCAATCAACCTGCCAAATTTCAGCCCATTTTGACACCGTCGCGAAAACTGATGAAATTGCCCCTGGCATAGTTTTTTTTTGCTATCAACTTGTCAAATTTTAGCCCATTTCGACACTGTCACGACAAATTATAAAATTGTACCTGGCGCGATTATTTTTTCCATTCAACCTCTTAAATTTTAGCCCATTGGGACACCGTCGCGACAAATGAACAAATAGCCCCTTGGGCGATTTTTGTTTCCGATCAACCAGTCAAACTTCAACCAATTCCGGCGCCGTCACAAAAAATGACAAAATTACCCCTAGCACGAATTTTGTTTTCGATCAACCTGCCAAATTTCAGCCCATTCCGACACCATCACGACAAATGGCAAAATTGTCTCCGATCGCGGCTTTTGTTTCATTTCAACCTGTCAAATTTTAGCCCATTCCGACACTGTCGTGACAAATTATAAAATTACACCTGGGGCGATTATTTTTTCCAATCAACCTGCCAAATTTAAGCCGATTGGGACACCATCGCGACAAATGACGAAATAGCCTCTTGGGCGATTTTTATTTCCGATCAACCAGCCAAACTTCAACCAATTCCGAGACCGTCACGAAAAATGACAAAATTGCCCCTGGCACGATTTTTGTTTCCGATTAACCTGTCAAATATTAGCCAATTCCGACACCGTCACGACAAATGTCATAATTATCTCCGGCGCGATTTTTGTTTCCGATCAACTTGCCAAATTTTCGCCTATTCGGACATCGCCGCGATAAATGACGAAATTACCCCTGGAGCGATTTTTGTTTCCCATCAACCTGCCTTATTTCAGTCCATTTCGACACCGTCGCGATAAATGATGAAATTGCCCCTGGGGCAATTTTTGTTTCCAATCAATCTGCCAAATTTCGACCCATTCTCACATCGTCGTGAAAAATGATGAAACTGCCCCTGGTGCGATTTTTGTTTCCAATCAACCTGTCAAATTTTACCCCAGTTCGACACCGTCACGAAAAGCGACAAAATTACCTCTAGCGCAATTTTTGTTTCCGATCAACCTGCGAAATTTCAGCTCATTCCTATATCGACGCGACATATGACAAAATTGCCTCTGGCGCGATTTTTGTTTCCAATCAACCTGCCAAATTTCAGCCCATTCTGACACCGCCGCGAAAAATGACGAAATTGCCACTGGCGTGGTTTTTGTTTCCGATCAACTCGTAAAGTTTTAGCCCATTCCAACACCGTCGCGACAAATGACAAAATTGCCCCTGGCGTGATTTTTGTTTCCAATCAACCTGCCAAACTTCAAACCATTTCGACATCATCGCGACAAATGAAGAAATTGCCCCCTGGCGCGATTTTTGTTTCCAATCAATCTACCAAATTTAAGCCGATTCCGATATCGTCGCGACAAATGATTAAATTGTCCCCAGTGAAATTTTTGTTTCCAATCAATCTGCCAAATTTTAGCCCTTTCCGAGATCGTCACGACAAATGACAAAATTGCCCTCGGCACGATTTTTTTTCCAATCAACCTACTAAATTTCAACCCATTTTGACAACGGCGCGGCAAATGACGAAATTGCCACTGGCGCGATTTTTGTGCCTAATCAACCTGCCAAATTTCAGCCCATTCTGACACTATCGCGAAAAATAACGAAATTGCCCCTGGCATGATTTTTGTTTTCAATCAACCTGTCAAATTTTAGCCCATTCCGACACCGTCGCGGCTAATAACAAAATTGCCCCTGACGTAATTTTTGTTGTCCATCGATCTGCCAAATTTTTGCCCATTTCGAGATCGTCGCGACAAATGACAAAATTGCCCCCGTGCAATTTTAGTTTCCAATCCACCTGCCAAATTTCGGCCAATTTCGACACCGTCACGACAAATGACGGAATTACCCCTAACGCGATCTTTGTTTACAATCAACCCGCCAAATTTCAGCCCATTCTGACACCATCGCGAAAAATGAAGAAAATACCCCCGGCGCGATTTTTGTTTCCAATCAACCTGCCAAACTTCAGACCATTCCGACACCGTCGCGACAAATGAAGAAATTGCCCCCGGCACGATTTGTGTTTCCAATCAATCTGCCAAATTTCGGCCAATTCGGACACCGTCACGACAAATGATTAAATTGCCTCAGGCAGAATTTTTGTTTCCAATCAATCTGCCAAATTTCAGCCCATTCCAAGATCGTCGCAAAAAATGACAAAATTGCCCTCGGGGCGATTTTTTCCCAATCAGCATGTTAAATTTCAACCCATTCCGACAACTTCGCGACAAATGACGAAATTGCCACTGGCACGATTTTTGTTTCTAATCAACCTGCCATATTTCAGCCCATTCTGACACCGTCGCAAAAAATGACGAAATTACCCTTATCGCGATTTTTTCTGATCAACTAGTCAAATTTTAGCCCATTCCGACACCGTCGTGACAAGTTACAAAATTGCCCCAGGGGCAATTTTTGTTTCCATTTGATCTGCCAAATTTTCACCCATTCCGAGACCGTCGCGACAAATGGCAAAATTGTCCCCGCGCGACTTTAGTTTCCAATCAACCTGCCAAATTTCGGCCAATTTCGACGCCATCACGACAAATGACGAAATTGTCTCCAGCGCGAATTTTGTTTCCAATCAACTTGCTAAATTTTCGCCCATTCGGACATCGTCGCGAAAAATGATGAAATTACCCCTGGCGCAATTTTTGTTTCATATCAACCTCTCAAATTTTAGCCCATTTCAACACCGTCGCGACAAATAACAAAATCTCCCCGGCGCGATTTTTATTTCCAATCAACCTGCCAAATTTTAGCCCATTTGTACATGGTCGCAACAAATGATGAAATTACCCCTGGTGCGGTTTTTATTTCGAATCAACCTACCAAATTGGAGCCAATACCGGCACCGTCATGACAAATGACGAAATTAACCCTGGCGCGATTTTTGTTTCCAACCAACCTGCCTTATTTCAGCCCATTCCGACACCGTCGCGACAAATGACGAAATTGCCCGTGGCACGATTTTTGTTTCCAATCAACCTGCCAAATTTCAACCCATTCTTAGACTGTCGCAAAAAATGACGAAAATGCCCCTGGCGCAATTTTTATTTTCGATCAACCTGTCAAATTTTACCCCATTTCTACATCGCCGCGACAAATGACAAAATTGCCCCTCGTGCGATTTTTGTTTCCGATCAACCTGCCAAATTTCAGCCCATTCCGAAACCATCGCAACAAATGACGAAATTGCCCCTGGCTCGATTTTTGCTTCCGATCAACCTGCTAAACTTCAATCAATTTTGACAACATCACGAAAAATGATGAAATTGCGCCTGACACGATTTTTTTTCCGATCAACCTGTCAGATTTTAGCCTAATCCGACACCATTACGACAAATGACAAAATTGCCCCTAACGCGATCTTTGTTTCCAATCAACCAGCTAAATTTCAGCCCATTCTGACACCGTCACGAAAAATGAAGAAAATGCCCCCGGTGCGATTTTTGTTTCCAATCAACTTGCCAAACTTCAGACTATTCTGACACCATCGCGAGAAATGAAAAAATTGCCCCAGGCGCGATTTGTGTTTCCAATCAATCTGCCAAATTTCGATCAATTCGGACACCGTCGCGACAAATGATTAAATTGCCCCAGGCGGAATTTTTGTTTCCAATCAATCTGCCAAATTAAATTGCCCCCAGCGTGATTTTTATTTCCAATCAACCTGCCAAATTTTAACCCATTTGTACATGGTCGCAACAAATGACGAAATTACCCCTGGTGCGGTTTTTATTTCGAATCAACCTACCAAATTTGAGCCCAAACCGGCACCGTCGCGACAAATGACGAAATTTTCCCTTGCGCTGTTCTTTTTCCAATTAACATGCAAAATTTCAGCCAATTCAGACACAATTACAAAAAATGAAGAAATTGCCCCTAGCGCGATTTTTGTTTCCGATCAACCTATCAAATTTTAGCCCAATCCGACACCGTTGTGACAAATGACAAAATTGCCCCTAGTGCGATCTTTGTTTCGAATCAACCTGTCAAATTTCAGCTCATTCTGACACCGTCGCGAAAAATGAAGAAATTGCCCTTGGCGCGATTTTTCTTTCCGATCAACCAGTCTAATTTTAGCCCATTTCGACACCGTCGCGACCAATGACGAAATTGCCCCTGGCGGGATTTTTATTTCCACTCAACCTATCAAATTTTAACCTATTCTTACACCGTCGCGAAAAATGACGAAATTGCCCCTGGCGCGATTTTTGTTTCCGATCAACTTGTCACATTTTACCCCATTCCGACACCGTCGTGACAAATGACAAAATTGCCCGTGGCGCGATTTTTGTTTCCGATCAACCTGTCAAATTTCAGCCCATTCGGACACTATCGCGACAAATGACGAAATTGCCCCTGGCACAATTTTTGTTTCCGATCAACTTGCCAAGCTTCACCCAATTCTGACACCGTCACGAAAAATGACGAAATTCCCCCGACACGATTTTTTTTCGATCAACCTGTTAAATTTTAGCCCAATCCGACACCGTCACGACAAATGACAAAATTGCCCCTCGCACGATGTTTGCTTCCAATCAACCTGCCAAATTTCAGCCCATTCTGACACCTTCCCGAAAAATGACGAAATTGCCCCTGGCACGATTTTTTTTTTCGATCAACCTGTTAAATTTTAGCCCAATCCGACACCGTCACGACAAATGACAAAATTGCCCCTGGTATGATGTTTGCTTCCAATCAACCTGCCAAATTTCAGCCCATTCTGACACCATCCCGAAAAATGACGAAATTGCCCCTGGCCTAGTTTTTGTTTCCGATCAACCTGTCAAAATTCGGCCCATTCCGACACCGTCGCGACAAATGACGAAATTGCCCCTGGCGTGATTTTTGTTTCCAATCAACCTGGCAAATTTCAGTCCATTCTTACACTGTCGCGAAAAATGACGAAATTGCCCCTGGCGCGATTTTTGTTTCATATCAACCAGTCAAATTTTAGCACATTTCAACACCTTCGCGACAAATAACAAAATCTCCCCCGGCGCAATTTTTGTTTCCTATCAACCTACCAAATTTTAGCCCACTTGTACATGGTCGCAACAAATGACGAAATTACCCCTGGTGCCATTTTTATTTCGTATCAACCTACCAAATTTGAGCCAATACCGGCACTGTCGTGACAAATAACAAAATTTTCCCTTGCGCTGTTTTTGTTTCCAATCAACATGCAAAATTTCAGCCAATTCATGCACAATTACAAAAAATGACGAAATTGTCCCTAGCGCGATTTTTGTTTCCGATCAACCTGTCAAATTTTTGCCCGTTCTGACACCTTCACGACAAATAACAAAATTGCCTCAGGAGCGAATTTCGTTTCCAATCAACTTCCCAAATTTCAGCCCATTCCAATATCGTCGCGATAAATGACGAGATTACCCCTGGCGCGATTTTTGTTTTCAATCAACATGCCAAATTTCAACCCATTCCGACACTGTCGCGACAAATGACGAAATTGCCCTTGGCGTGATTTTTGCTTCCAATCAACCTGCCAAATTTCCACCCGTTCTTACACCGTCGCGAAAAATGACGAAAATGCCCCTGTCGCGATTTTTGTTTCCAATCAACCTGTCAAATTTTACCCCATTTCGACACCGTTGAGACAAACGACAAAATTGCCCCTAGTGTAATTTTTGTTTCCGATCAACCTGCTAAATTTCAGCCCATTCCAACATCGTCGCGACATATGACAAAATTGCCCCTGGCACGATTTTTGTTTCCAATCAACCTGCCAAATTTCAGCCCATTCTGACACCGTCGCGAAAAATGACCAAATTCCTACTGGTGTGGTTTTTGTTTCCGATCAACCCGTTAAGTTTTAGCCCATTCCGACACCGTTGCGACAAATGACAAAATTGCCCCTAGCGCGATTTTTGTTTCCAATCAACCTCTCAAACTTCAGACCATTCCGACATCATCCCGACAAATGACAAAATTGCCCGGAGCGCGATCTTTGTTTCCAATCAACCTGTCAAATTTCAGCCCATTCAGACACCATCGTGAAAAATGAAGAATTTGCCCTTGGCGCGATTTTTTTTCCGATCAACGAGTCATATTTTAGCCCATTTCGATACCGTCGCGACAAATGACGAAATTGCCCCTGGGGGATTTTTGTTTCCAATCAACCTGCCAAATTTCAACCCATTCGTAAACCGTCGCGAAAAATGACGAAATTGCTCTTGGCACGATTTTTGTTTCCAATCAACCTGCCAAATTTTACCCCATTTCGACACCATCGCGACAAACGACAAAATTGCCCCCAGCGCAATTTTTGTTTCAGATCAACCTGCCAAATTTCAACCCATTCCGACATCATCGTGACAAATGACAAAATTACCCCTAGCGCGATTTTTGTTTCCAATCAACCCGCCAAATTTCGGCCCATTCTGACACCGTTGCGAAAAATGATGAAATTGCCACTGGCGTGGTTTTTGTTTCCGATCAACCCGTCATGTTTTAGCCCATTCCGACCTGTCGTGACAAATGACAAAATTGCCCCTGGCGCGATTTTTGTTTCCAATCAGCCTGCCAAATTTCAACCCATTCCGACAACGGCGCGAAAAATGACGAAATTGCCACTGACGCGATTTTTGTTTCTAATCACCCTACCAAATTTCAGCCCATTCTGACACTGTCGCGAAAAATAACGAAATTGCCCCTGGCGCGATTTTTGTTTCTGATCAACCTGTCAAATTTTAGCCCATTCTGACACCGTCGCAACTAATGACAAGATTGCCCCTGGCGCAATTTTTGTTTCCAATCGATCAGCCAAATTTTTGACCATTTCGAGACCGTCGCGACAAATGACAAAATTGCCCCCGCGCGATTTTAGTTTCCAATCAACCTGCCAAATTTCGGCCAATTTCGACACTGTCACGACAAATGACGAATTGCCTCTGGCGCGATTTTTATTTCCAATCAACCTGTCAAATTTCAGCCCATTCGGACACCGTCGCGAAAAATGACGAA
Organism: Olea europaea var. sylvestris; assembly: GCF_002742605.1. Lineage (NCBI taxonomy): Eukaryota > Viridiplantae > Streptophyta > Magnoliopsida > Lamiales > Oleaceae > Olea > Olea europaea. Next base: position 34,119 of record NW_019243601.1, on the reverse strand, counting down.
ATTACCCTTAGCGCGGTTATTGTTTCCGATCAACCAGTCAAATTTTAACCCATTCCGACACTATCGCGATAAATTACAAAATTGCACCTGGCACGATTATTTTTTCCAATCAACCTGCCAAATTTTAGCCCATTGGGACACCGTCGCGACAAATGACGAAATTGCCCCTGGGGCGATTTTTGTTTCCGATCAACATGCCAAACATCAACCAATTCTGACACCGTCACAAAAAATGACAAAATTGCCCCGGCACGATTTTTGTTTCCAATCAACATGCCAAATTTCAGCCTATTCTGACACCGTCGCGAAAAATTAGGAAATTGCCACTGGCGTGGTTTTTGTTTCTTATCAACCTGTCAAATTTTAGCCCATTCCGACAACATCGCAACAAATGACAAAATTTCCCCAGGCACGATTTTCTCCGTAATCAACCTGCCAAATTTTAGCCCATTGGGACACCGTCACAACAAATGATAAAATTGCCCCTGGCGCAGTTTTTGTTTCGAATCAACCTGCCAAATTTCAACCAACACCGATATCACCACGACAAATGACAAAATTGACCCTGGCGCGATTTTTGTTTCCAATCAACTTGCCAAACTTCAACCAATTTCGACACCGTCACGACAAATGACAAAATGGCCCCTGGCGCGATTTTTGTTTCCGATCAACTTGTTAAATTTTAGCCCACTCCAACACCGTCACGACAAATGAAAAATTTGCCCAGGCGCGATTTTGTCCATTATCAACCATCCAAATTTCAACCCATTCTGACACTGTCGCGACAAATGATAAAATTGCCCCTGGCGCGATTTTTGTTTCCAATCAACTTGCCAAACTTCAGACCATTCCAACACCATCGCGACAAATGAAGAAATTGTCCTTGGCGCGATTTTTTTTCCAATCAATCTGCCAAATTTAAGCCCATTCCGACACCGTCGCGACAAATGATTAAGTTGCCCCTGCTGAAATTTTTGTTTCCAATCAATCTGCCAAATTTAAGCCCATTCCGAGATCGTCGC
>NW_019243601.1:0-31659 GCF_002742605.1 Olea europaea var. sylvestris | reverse complement strand
AATGACGAAATTGCCCCTGGGGCGATTTTTGTTTCCGATCAACATGCCAAACATCAACCAATTCTGACACCGTCACAAAAAATGACAAAATTGCCCCGGCACGATTTTTGTTTCCAATCAACATGCCAAATTTCAGCCTATTCTGACACCGTCGCGAAAAATTAGGAAATTGCCACTGGCGTGGTTTTTGTTTCTTATCAACCTGTCAAATTTTAGCCCATTCCGACAACATCGCAACAAATGACAAAATTTCCCCAGGCACGATTTTCTCCGTAATCAACCTGCCAAATTTTAGCCCATTGGGACACCGTCACAACAAATGATAAAATTGCCCCTGGCGCAGTTTTTGTTTCGAATCAACCTGCCAAATTTCAACCAACACCGATATCACCACGACAAATGACAAAATTGACCCTGGCGCGATTTTTGTTTCCAATCAACTTGCCAAACTTCAACCAATTTCGACACCGTCACGACAAATGACAAAATGGCCCCTGGCGCGATTTTTGTTTCCGATCAACTTGTTAAATTTTAGCCCACTCCAACACCGTCACGACAAATGAAAAATTTGCCCAGGCGCGATTTTGTCCATTATCAACCATCCAAATTTCAACCCATTCTGACACTGTCGCGACAAATGATAAAATTGCCCCTGGCGCGATTTTTGTTTCCAATCAACTTGCCAAACTTCAGACCATTCCAACACCATCGCGACAAATGAAGAAATTGTCCTTGGCGCGATTTTTTTTCCAATCAATCTGCCAAATTTAAGCCCATTCCGACACCGTCGCGACAAATGATTAAGTTGCCCCTGCTGAAATTTTTGTTTCCAATCAATCTGCCAAATTTAAGCCCATTCCGAGATCGTCGCGACAAATGACAAAATTGCCCTCGGCGAGATTTTTTTCCAATCAACCTGCTAAATTTCAACCCATTCCGACAACGGCGCGAAAAATGACGAAATTGCCACTGACGCGATTTTTGTTTCTAATCACCCTACCAAATTTCAGCCCATTCTGACACTGTCGCGAAAAATAACGAAATTGCCCCTGGCGCGATTTTTGTTTCTGATCAACCTGTCAAATTTTAGCCCATTCTGACACCGTCGCAACTAATGACAAGATTGCCCCTGGCGCAATTTTTGTTTCCAATCGATCAGCCAAATTTTTGACCATTTCGAGACCGTCGCGACAAATGACAAAATTGCCCCCGCGCGATTTTAGTTTCCAATCAACCTACCAAATTTCGGCCAATCCCGACGCTGTCACGACAAATGACGAATTGCCTCTGGCGCGATTTTTGTTTCCAATCAACCAGCCAAATTTCAGCCCATTCGGTCACCGTCGCGAAAAATGACGAAATTGCCCTTGGCGTGATTTTTGTTTCCGATCAACCTGTCAAATTTTAATCCATTCTGACACTGTCGCGACAAATTACAAAATTGCACCTGGCGCGATTATTTTTTCCAATCAACCTGACAAATTTTAGTCCATTGGGACACCGTCCCGACAAATGACGAAATTGCCCCTGGGGCGATTTTTGTTTCCGATCAACATGCCAAACTTCAACCAATTCCGACACCGTCACGAAAAATAAAAAAATTGCACCTGGCACGATTTTTATTTTCGATCAACCTGTCAAATTTTAGCCTAATTCGACACCGTCACGAAAAATAAAAAAATTGCACCTGGCACGATTTTTATTTTCGATCAACCTGTCAAATTTTAGCCTAATTCGACACCGTCACGAAAAATGATAAAATTGCCCCTACCGCGATCTTTCTTTCCAATCAACCTGCTAAATTTCAGCCCATTCTGACACCGTCGTGAAAAATGAAGAAAATACCCTCGGCGCGATTTTTTGTTTCCAATCAACCTGCCAAACTTCAAACTATTCCGACACCATTGGGACAAATGAAGAAATTGCCCCAGGCGCGATTTGTGTTTCCAATCAATCAGCCAAATTTCGGCCAATTCGGATACCGTCGCGACAAATGATTAAATTGCCCCAGGCGAAATTTTTGTTTCCAATCAATCTGCCAAATTTCAACCCATTTCGAGATCATTGCGACAAATGAAAAAATTGCCCTCGGGGCGATTTTTTTCCAATCGGCCTGTTAAATTTCAACCCATTCCGACAACATCACGACAAATGACGAAATTGCCACTAGCGCGATTTTTGATTCTAATCAACCTGCCAAATTTCAGCCCATTCTGACACCGGTTACCCCTGTCGCGATTTTTTTTTCCGATCAACTTGTCAAATTTTTGCCCATTTCGACACTGTCGTGACTAATGACAAAATTGCCCCAGAGGCAATTTTTATTTCCAATTGATCTACCAAATTTTCGCCCATTCCGACACCATCGCGACAAATGACGAAATTGTCCCCGCGCAATTTTAGTTTTCAATCAACCTGCCAAATTTCGGCCAATTTCGACGCCGTCGCGACAAATGACGAACTTGCCCCTAGCGCAATTTTTGTTTACAATCAACCTGCCAAATTTCAGCCCATTCCGACCCCGTCGCGACAAATGACGAAATTGCCCCTGGCGTGATTTTTGTTTCCAATCAACCTGCCAAATTTCAGCCCATTCTCACGCCGTCGTGAAAAATGACAAAATTGCCCCTGGCGCTGTTTTAGTTTCCGATCAACCAGTCAAATTTTAGCCTATTCTGACACTGTCGCGACAAATTACAAAATTGCACCTAGCACGATTTTTTTCCAATCAACTTGCCAAATTTTAGCCCATTGGGACACCGTCGCGACAAATTACGAAATTTCTCCTGGTATGATTTTTGTTTCCAATCAACCTGCCAAATTTCAGCCCATGTTGACACTGTCACGAAAAATGACAAAATTGCCTCTAGCTCGATTTTTGTTTTCGATCAACCTGTCAAATTTTAGCCCATTCCGACACCCTCACAGCAAATGATAAAATTGCCCCAGGCGCAATTTTTGGTTCCAACCAATCTGCTAAATTTCAGCCCATTCCGAGATCGTCTCGGCAAATGACAAAATTACCCTCAGCGCGATTTTTGTTTCCACTCAACCTGCCAAATTTTAGCCCATTCTGACACCGTCGCGAAAAATGACGAAATTGTCCCTGTCCTGATTTTTTTTGATCAACCGATCAAATTTTAGCCCATTCTGACACTGTCGCGACTAATGACAAAATAGCCCCAGACGCGATTTTTGTTTACAATCGATCTCCCAAATTTTCGCCAATTCCAACACTGTCGCGACAAATTACAAAATTGCACCTGACGCGATTTTTGTTTCCAATCAACCTGCCAAATTTTAGCCCATTGGGACACCGTCGCGACAAATGATAAAATTGCCACTGATGCGATTTTTGTTTCCAATCAACCTACCAAATTTCAACCCATTCTTACACCGTCGCGAAAAATGACGAAATTGCCCCTGGAGCGATTTTTGTTTTCGATCAACCAGTCAAATTTTACCCCATTTCGACAAGTGACAAAATTGCCCCTCGTACGATTTTTGTTTCCGATCAACCTGCCAAATTTCAGCCCATTCCGACACCATCATGACAAATGACGAAATTGCCCCTGGCGTTATTTTTGTTTACGATCAACTTGCCAAACTTCAACAAATTTTGATACCGTCACGAAAAATGACGAAATTTTCCCCGATGCACGATTTTTGTTTCCGATCAACCTATCAAATTTTAGCCCAATCCGACACCGTCGCGACAAATAACAAAATTGCCCATATTGCGATCTTTGTTTCCAATCAACTATCAAATATCAGCCCATTCTGACACTGTCGTGAAAAATGAAGAAATTGCCCTAGGCACGATCTTTGTTTCCGATCAACCAGTCAAATTTTAGCCCATTTCGATACCGTCGCGACAAATGACGAAATTGCCCCAGGCGGGATCTTTGTTTCCAATCAACCTGCCAAATTTCAACACATTCTTACACCGTCGTGAAAAATAACGAAATTGCCCCTGGCGCGATTTTTATTTCCAATCAACCTGTCAAATTTTACCCCATTCCGACACCATTGCAAAAAATGTCAAAATTGCCCCCAGTGCAATTTTTGTTTCTGATCAACCTGCCAAATTTCAGCCCATTCCACCATCGTCGTGACAAATGACAAAATTGCCCCTGGCGCGATTTTTGTTTCCAATCAACCTGCCAAATTTCAGCCCATTCTGGCACCGTCGCGAAAAATGACGAAATTGCCACTGGCATGGTTTTTGTTTCCGATCAACCCGTCATGTTTTAGCCCATTCCGACCCGTCGCGACAAATGACAAAATTGCCCCTAGCGCGGTTTTTGTTTCCAATCAACCTGCCAAATTTCAGCCCATTCTGACACCGTCGCGAAAAATGACGAAATTGCCACTGGCGTGGTTTTTGTTTCCGTCATGTTTTAGCCCATTCCGACCCGTCATGATAAATGACAAAATTGCCCCTGGCGCAATTTTTGTTTCCAATCAACCTGCCAAACTTCAGACCATTTTGACATCATCGCGACAAATGAAGTAATTGCCCCTGGCGCTATTTTTATTTCTAATCAACCTGCCAAATTTCAACCCATTCTGACACTGTCGCGAAAAATAACAAAATGTCTCCTGCCGCGATTTTTGTTTCCGATCAACCTGTCAAATTTTAGCCCATTCCGACACCGTCGTGACTAATGACAAAATTGCCCCAGGCGCAATTTTTGTTTCCAATCGATCTGCCAAATTCTCGCCCATTCCGAGATCGTCGCGACAAATGACAAAATTGCCCCAGCGCGATTTTAGTTTCCAATCAACCTGCCAAATTTTAGCCCATTCCGGCACCGTCGCGATAAATGACGAACTGCCTCTGGCGCAATTTTTATTTCCAATCAACCTGCCAAATTTCAGCCCATTCCGACACCGTCTTGAAAATGACGAGATTGCACTTGGCGCTATTTTTGTTTCCAATCAACCTATCAAATTTTAACCCATTCCGACACTGTCGCGATAAATTACAAAATTACACCTGGGGCGATTATTTTTTCCAATCAACCTGCCAAGTTTTAGCCCATTGGGACACCGTCGCGACAAATGACGAAATAGCCCCTGGGGCGATTTTTGTTTTCGATCAACCTGTCAAACAACAACCAGTTCTGACACCGTCACAAAAAATGACAAAAATGCCCTTGACACGATTTTTGTTTCCAATTAACCTATCAAATTTTAGCCCAATCCGACACCGTTGTGACAAATGGCAAAATTGCCCATGGCGCAATCTTTGTGTTCCTATCAACATGCCAAATTTCAGCCCATTCTGACACAGTCACGAAAAATGACGAAATTGCCCCTGGCGCGGTTTTTATTTCCAATCAACCTGTCAAGTTTTACCCCATTCCGACACCATCGTGACAAATGATAAAATAGCCCCTAGCGCGATTTTTGTTTCCGATCAACTTATCAAATTTCAACCCATTACGACATCGTCGCGACAAATGACAAAATTGCCACAGGAGCGATTTTTGTTTCCAATCAGCATGCCAAATTTCAGCCCATTCTGACACCGTTGCGAAAAATGACGAAATTGCCACTGGCGTGGTTTTTGTTTCCGATCAACCTGTCAAATTTTAGCCCATTCCGACACCGTCGTGACAAATGACAAAATTGCCCTCGACGTGATTTTCTCCGTAATCAACCTGCCAAAATTTAGCCCATTGGGACACCGTCACGACAAATGACAAAATTGCCCTTGGCACAGTTTTTATTTCGAATCAACCTGCCAAATTTCAGCCAACACCGACACCATCACGACAAATGACGAAATTGCCCCCTGGCGCGAATTTTGTTTCCAATCAACCTGCCAAACTTCAATCAATTCCGACACCATCACGACAAATGACAAAATGGCCCCTGGCGCAATTTTTGTTTCCAATGAACTTGTCAAATTTTAGCCCATTCCAACACCGCCGCGACAAATGAAAAAATTGCCCATGGCGCGATTTTGTCCATAATCAACCAGCCAAATTTCAGCCCATTCTGACACCGTCGCGACAAATGACAAAATTGCCCTAGGCGCGATTTTTGTTTCCAATCAACCTGCCAAACTTCAGACCATTCCAACACCATCGCGAAAAATGAAGAAATTGTCCCTGGCGCGATTTTTATTTCCAATCAATCTGCTAAATTTCAGCCCATTCCGACACCATCATGACAAATGACTAAATTGCCCCTGGTGAAATTTTTGTTTCCAATCAATCTGCCAAATTTCAGCCCATTCCGAGATCGTCGCGACAAATGACAAAATTGCCCTCGACGCGATTTTTTCCCAATCAACCTGCTAAATTTCAACCCATTCCGACAACGGCGCGAAAAATGATGAAATTGCCAATGACCTGATTTTTGTTTCTAATCAGCCTGCCAAATTTCAGCCCATTCTGACACTGTTGCGAAAAATAACGAAATTGCCCCTGGCGCGATTTTTGTTTCCGATCAACTTGTCAAATTTTAGCCCATTCCAACACCGTCGCGACCAATGACAAGATTGCCCCCGGCGCAATTTTTGTTTCCAATCGATATGCCAAATTTTTGCAAATTTTCGTCCATTTCGAGATCGTCGCGACAAATGACAAAATTGCCCATGCCCGATTTTAGTTCTCAATCAACCTGCTAAATTTCTGCCAATCTCGACACCGTCACGACAAATGATGAATTTGTCCCTAACGCGATTTTTGTTCACAATCAACCTGCCAAATTTCAGCCGATTCCGATCCCGTCGCGACAAATGACGAAATTGCCCCTGGCGTAATTTTTGTTTTCAATCAACCGGCCAAATTTCAGCCCATTCTCACACCATCGCGAAAGATGACGAAATTGTCCCTGGCGCGGTTTTAGTTTCCGATCAACCAGTCAAATTTTAGCCCATTCCGACACTGTCGCGACAAATTACAAAATTGCGCCTGGCACGATTTTTTTTTCTAATCAACCTGCCAAATTTAAGCCCATTGGGACACCGTCGTGACAAATTATGAAATTGCCTCTGGCGGGATTTTTTATTCCAATCAACCTGCCAAATTTCAGCCCATTTTGACACTGTCACGAAAAATGACAAAATTGCCTCTGGCGAAATTTTTGTTCTCGATCAACCTATCAAATTTTAGCCCATTCCGACACCCTCGCGGCAAATGACAAAATTGCCCAGGCGCAATTTTTGGTTCCAACCAATCTGCCAAATTTCAACCCATTCCGAGACCATCTCGACAAATGACAAAATTACCATCGGCGCGATTTTTGTTTCCACTCAACCTGCCAAATTTCAGCCCATTCTGACACCGTCACGAAAAATGACGAAATTATCCCTGTCGCAATTTTTGTTCGATCAACCGGTCAAATTTTAGCCCATTCCGACAGTATTGCGACTAATGACAAAATTGCCCCAGACGCGATTTTTGTTTCCAATCGATCTCCCAAATTTTCGCCCATTCCAACACTGTGACGACGAATTACAAAATTGCACCTGACGTGATTTTTGTTTCCAACCAACCTGCCAAATTTTAGCCCATTGGGACACCGTCGCGACAAATGATGAAAGTGCCACTGACGCGATTTTTGTTTCCAATCAACCTGCTAAATTTCAACCCATTCTTACACCGTCGCGAAAAATGACGAAATTGCCGCTGGCGGGATTTTTGTTTTTGATCAACCAGTCAAATTTTACCCCATTCCGACAAGGGACAAAATTGCCCCTTGTGCGATTTTTGTTTTTGATCAACCTGCTAAATTTTAGCCCATTCCGACACCATTACAACAAATGACGAAATTGTCCCTGGGATGATTTTTGTTTCTGATCAACCTATCAAATTTTAGCCCAATCCGACACCGTCGCGACAAATAACAAAATTGCCCCTAGCACGATCTTTGTTTCCTATCAACTTGTCAAATTTCAGCCCATTCTCACACCGTCATGAAAAATGAAGAAATTGCCCTTGGCGTAATTTTTGTTTCCAATCAACCGGTCAAATTTTAGCCCATTTCGATACCGTCGCGACAAATGATGAAATTGCTCATGGCGGGATTTTTGTTTCCAATCAACCTGCTAAATTTCAACCCATTCTTACACCGTCGCGAAAAATGATGAAATTGCCCCTGGCGCGATTTTTGTTTCCAATGAACCTGTCAAATTTTACCCCATTCCGACACCGTCGCGACAAACGACAAAATTGCCCCTGGCGAAATTTTTGTTTCCGATCAATCTGCCAAATTTTAGCCCATTCCGAGATCGTCGCGAAAAATGACAAAATTGCCCTCGACGCGATTTTTTTCCAATCAACCTGCTAAATTTCAACCCATTTCGTCAACGGTGCGAAAATGACGAAATTGCCACTGACGCGATTTTTGTTTCTAATCAACCTGCCAAATTTCAGCCCATTCTGACACTGTCGCGAAAAATAGAGGAATTGCCCCTGGCGTGATTTTTGTTTCCGATCAACCTGTCAAATTTTAGCCCATTTCGACGCCGTCGCGACTAATGACAAGATTGCCCCCGAAGCAATTTTTGTTTCCAATCGATCTGCCAAAATTTTGGCCATTTCGAGACCGTTGCGACAAATGACAAAATTGCCCCCGCGAGATTTTTGTTTCCAATCAACCTGCCAAATTTCAGCAAATTCCGGCACCGTCATGACAAATGACGAAATTGCCCCAAGCGCGATTTTTGTTTACAATCAACTTGCCAAATTTCAGCCCATTCCGACACCGTCGCGATGAATGACGAATTTCCTCTGGCGCGATTTTTGTTTCCAATCAACCTGCCAAATTTCAGCCCATTCTGACACCGTCGCGAAAAATGACGAAATTGCCCCTGTCGCGGTTTTTGTTTCTGATCAACTTGTCAAATTTTAACCCATTCCGACACTGTCATGACAAATTACAAAATTTCACCTGGCGTGATTATTTTTTCCAATCAACCTGCCAAATTTTAGCCCATTGGGACACCGTCGCGACAAATGACGAAATTGCCCCTCGGGCGATTTTTGTTTCCGATCAACCTGCCAAACTTCAACCAATTCCGACACCGTCACGAAAAATGACGAAATTGCGCCTGGCACGATTTTTGTTTTCGATCAACCTGTCAAATTTTAGCCTAATCCGACACCGTCGCGACAAACGACAAAATTGCCCCTAATGCGATCTTTGTTTCCAATCAACCTACTAAATTTCAGCCCATTCTGACACCGTCGTGAAAAATGAAGAAAATACCCCCGACGCGATTTTTGTTTCCAATCAACCTGCCAAACTTCAAACCATTCCGACACCATCGCGACAAATGAAGAAATTGCCCCGGGCGAGATTTGTGTTTCCAATCAATCTGCCAAATTTCGGCCAGTTCGGATACCGACGAGACAAATGATTAAATTGCCCCAGGCGGATTTTTTGATTCCAATCAATCTGCCAAATTTCAACCCATTTCGAGATCGTCGCGACAAATGACAAAATTACCCTCGGGGCGATATTTTTCCAATCGGCCTGTTAAATTTCAACCCATTTTGACAACGTTGCGACAAATGACGAAATTGCCACAAGCACAATTTTTGATTCTAATCAACCTGCCAAATTTTAGCCCATTCTGACACTATCACGAAAAATGACGAAATTACCCCTGTCGTGATTTTTTTCCGATCAACTTATCAAATTTTAGCCCATTCCGACACCATCGTTACTAATGACAAAATTGCCCCGGGGGAAATTTTTATTTCCAATTGATCTACCAAATTTTCGCCCATTCCGACACCGTCGCGACAAATGACAAAATTGCCCCAGCGCGATTTTAGTTTTCAATCAACCTGCCAAATTTCGGCCAATTTCGACACCGTCACGACAAATGACGAACTTACCCCTAGCGCGATTTGTGTTTACAACCAACCTGCCAAATTTCAGCCATTCCGACCCCGTCGCGACAAATGACGAAATTGCCCCTGGCGCAATTTTTGTTTCCAATCAACCTGCCAAATTTCAGCCCATTCTCACATCGTCGCGAAAAATGATGAAATTGCCCCTGGCACGATTTTTAGTTTTCGATCAACCAGTCAAATTTTAGCCCATTCCGACACTGTCGTGACAAATTACAAAATTGCACCAGGCGCGATTTTTAGTTCCAACCAATCTGCCAAATTTCAGCCCATTCCGAGACATTCTTGACAAATGACAAAATTACCCTCAACGCTATTTTTGTTTCCACTCAACCTGCCAAATTTCAGCCCATTCTGACACCGTCGCGACTAATGAAAAAATTGCCCCAGGCGCAATTTTTGTTTCCAATCGATCTGCCAAATTTTCGCCCTTTCCGACACCGTCGTAACAAATTACAAAATTGCACCTGACGCGATTTTTTTTCCAATCAACTTGCCAAATTTTAGCCCATTGGGACACCGTCGCGAAAAATGACAAAATTGCGCCTCGTGCGATTTTTGTTTCCGATCAACTTGTCAAATTTCAGCCCATTTTGACACCGTCGCGACAAATGACGAAATTGCCCCGGGCGTGATTTTGGTTTCCGATCAACCTGCCAAACTTCAACCAATTCTGACACCATCACGAAAAATGATGAAATTGCCCCTTGCACGATTTTTGTTTTCGATCAACCTGTTAAATTTTAGCACAATCCGAAACCGTCACGACAAATGACAAAATTGCCCCTGGCGCAATCTTTGCTTCCAATCAACCTGCGAAACTTCAGCCCATTCTGACACCGTCGCGAAAAATGACGAAATTGCCCTGGCCCAGTTTTTGTTTCCGATAAACCTGTCAAATTTCAGCCCATTCTGACACCGTCCCGAAAAATGACGAAATTGCCCCTGGCCCAGTTTTTGTTTCCGATCAACCTGTCAAATTTAAGCCCATTCTGACACCGTCACGACAAATGACGAAATTGCCCCTGGCGTGATCTTTGCTTCCAATCAACCTGCCAAATTTCAGCCCATTCTGACATCGTCCCGAAAAATGACGAAATTGCCCCTGGCCCAGTTTTTGTTTCCGATCAACCTGTCAAATTTTAGCCCATTCTGACACCGTCGCGACAAATGACGAAATTGCCCTTGGCATGATTTTTATTTTCGATCAACCTGGCAAATTTCAGCCCATTCAGATACTGTCGCGAAAAATGACGAAATTGCCCTTGGCGCAATTTTTGTTTCATATCAACCTGTCAAATTTTAGCTCATTTCAACACCGTCGCGACAAATAAAAAAATCTCCCCGGTGCGATTTTTATTTCCTATCAACCTGCCAAATTTTAGCCCATTTGTACATGGTCGTAACAAATGACGAAATTACCCCTGGTGCGGTTTTTATTTCGAATCAACCTACCAAATTTGAGCTAATACCAGCACCGTCGCGACAAATGAAGAAATTTTCCCTTGCGCTGTTTTTGTTTCCAATCAACATGCAAAATTTCAGCCAATTCAGACACAATTACGAAAAATGACGAAATTGCCCCTAGCACGATTTTTGTTTCCGATCAACCTATCAAATTTTATCCCAATCCGACACCGTCGCGACAAATGACAAAATTGCCCCTAGTGCGATCTTTGTTTCCAATCAACCTGTCAAATTCAGCCCATTCTGACGCCGTCGCGAAAAATGAAGAAATTGCCCTTGGCGCGATTTTTCTTTCCGATCAACCAGTCAAATTTTAGCCCATTTCGACACTGTCGCGACAAATGACGAAATTGACCCAGGCGGAATTTTTATTTCCACTCAACCTATCAAATTTTAACCAATTCTTACACCGTCGTGAAAAATGACGAAATTGCCCCTAGCGCGATTTTTGTTTTCGATCAACCTGTCAAATTTTACCCCATTCCGACACCGTCGTGACAAATGACAAAATTGCCTGTGGCACAATTTTTTTTTCCGATCAACCTGCCAAATTTCAACCCGTTCGGACACTATCACGACAAATGATGAAATTGCCCCTGGCACAATTTTTGTTTCCGATCAACTTGCCAAGCTTCAACCAATTCTGACACCGTCACGAAAAATGACGAAATTCTCCCTGGCACGATTTTTGTTTTCAATCAACCTGTTAAATTTTAGCCCAATCCGACACCGTCACGACAAATGACAAAATTGCCCCTAGCGCGATGTTTGCTTCCAATCAACCTGCCAAATTTCAGCCCATTCCGACACCATCCCGAAAAATGAAGAAATTGCCTTGGCCCAGTTTTTGTTTCCGATCAACTTGTCAAAATTTGGCCCATTCTGACACCGTCGCGACAAATGACGAAATTGCCCCTGGCGTGATTTTTATTTCCGATCAACCTGGCAAATTTCAGCCCATTCTTATACCGTCGTGAAAAATGACGAAATTGCCCCTGGCGCGATTTTTGTTTCATATCAACCTGTCAAATTTTAGCCCATTTCAACACCGTCGTGACAAATAACAAAATCGCTCCCGGCGTAATTTTTGTTTCCAATCAACCTGCCAAATTTTAGCCCATTTGTACATGGTCGCAACAAATGACGAAATTACCCCTGGTGCCATTTTTATTTCGAATCAACCTACCAAATTTGAGCCAATACCGGCACCGTCGTGACAAATAACAAAATTTTCCCTTGCCCTGTTTTTGTTTCCAATCAACATGCAAAATTTCAGCCAATTCAGACACAATTACGAAAAATGACGAAATTGTCCCTGGCGCGATTTTTGTTTCCGATCAACCTGTCAAATTTTTATCCTTTCTGACACCGTCACAACAAATGACAAAATTGCCTCCGGTGTGAATTTTGTTTCCAATCAACTTCCCAAATTTCAGCACATTCCAATATCGTCGCGATAAATGACGAAATTGCCCCTGGCACGGTTTTTGTTTCCAATCAACATGCCAAATTTCAGTCCATTCCGACACTGTCGCAACAAATGATGAAATTGCCCCTGGCGTGTTTTTGCTTCCAATCAACCTGCCAAATTTCAACCCGTCCTTACACCGTCGTGAAAAATGACTAAAATACCCCTGGCGCGATTTTTGTTTCCAATCAACCTGTCAAATTTTACCCCATTCCGACACCGTCGAGACAAACGACAAAATTGCCCCTAGCGTAATTTTTGTTTCCGATCAACATGCCAAATTTCAGCCCATTCTGATATCGTCACGACATATGACAAAATTGCCTCTGGCGTGGTTTTGTTTCCGATCAACCTGTCAAATTTCAGCCCATTTCAACACGGTCGTGAAAAATGACGAAATTGCCACCGGTGTGGTTTTTGTTTCCGATCAACATGTCAAGTTTTAGCCCATTCCGACACCGTCGCGACAAATGAAAAAATTGCCCCTGGCACGATTTTTGTTTCCAATCAACCTCCCAAACTTCAGACCATTCCGACATCATTACGACAAATGAAGAAATTGCCCCTGGCGCGATTTTTGTTTCCAATCAATCTGCCAAATTTCAGCCCATTCCGACACTGTCGCGACAAATGATTAAATTGCCTCGATGATATTTTTGTTCCCAATCAATCTGCCAAATTTTAACCCATTTCAAGATCATCGTGACAAATGACAAAATTGCCCACGGTACGATTTTTTTTCCAATCAACTTGCTAAATTTCAACCCATTTCGACAACGTCATGACAAATGACGAAATTGCCACTGGCGCGATTTTTGTTCCTAATCAACCTGTCAAATTTCAGCCCATTCTGACACTGTCGCGAAAAATAACGAAATTACCCCTGGCGCGATTTTTGTTTCCGATTAACCTGTCAAATTTTAGCCCATTCCGACACCGTCGCGACTAATGACAAAATTGCCCCCGGCGTAATTTTTGTTTCCAATCGATCTGCCAAATTTTTGTCCATTTCGCGACCGTCGTGACAAATGACAAAATTGCCCTCGTACGATTTCAGTTTCCAATCCACATGCCAAATTTCGGCCAATTTCGACACCGTCACGACAAATGACGAAATTGCCCCTAGTGCATTTTTTGTTTACAATCAACTTGCCAAATTTCAGCCCATTCCGACACCGTCGTGACAAATGACAAAATCGCCCCGGGCGCGATTTTTTGTTTCCAATCAACCAGCCAAATTTCAGCCCATTCTGACACCGTCGCGAAAAATGATGAAATTGCCCCTGGCGCAATTTTTGTTTCCAATCAACTTGTCAAATTTTAGCCCATTTCGACACTATCACGACAAATTATAAAATTGCACCGGGCGCGATTATTTTTTCCATTCAACCTCTTAAATTTTAGCCCATTGGGACACTGTCGCGATAAATGACGAAATAACCCCTTGGGCGATTTTTGGTTCCGATCAACTAGCCAAACTTCAACCAATTCCGACACCGTCATGAAAAATGACAAAATTGCCCCTGGCACGATTTTTGTTTCCGATTAACCTGTCAAATATTAGCATATTCTGACACCATCACGACAAATGGAAAAATTGTCTCCGACGCAAATTTTGTTTCCAATCAACTTGCCAAATTTCCGCCCATTCGGACATCGTCGCGATAAGTGAAGAAATTACCCCTGGAGCGATTTTTGTTTCCAATCAACCTGCCTTATTTCAGTCCATTTCGGCACCGTCGCTACAAACGACGAAATTGTCCCTGGCGCGATTTTTGTTTCCAATCAACCTGCCAAATTTCAGCCCATTCTGACACCGTCGCGAAAAATGATGAAATTGCCCCTGGCGCGGTTTTTGTTTCGTTTCAACCTATCAAATTTTAGCCCATTCCGACACTGTCGCGACAAATTATAAAATTGCACCTGGCGCTATTATTTTTTCCAATCAACCTACCAAATTTTAGCCCGTTTGGACACCGTCGCGACAAATGACAAAATAGCCCCTTGGGCGATTTTTGTTTCCGATCAACCAGCCAAACATCAACCAATTCTGACACCGTCACGAAAAATGACAAAATTGCCTCTGGCACGATTTTTGTTTCCGATTAACCTATCAAATATTAGCCAATTCCGACACCGTCACGACAAATGGCAAAATTGTCTCCAGCGCGAATTTTGTTTCCAATCAACTTGCCAAATTTCCGCCCATACGGACATCGTCGCGATAAATGACGAAATTACCCCTGGAGCGATTTTTGTTTCCCATCAACCTGCCTTATTTCAGCCTATTCCGACACCGTCGCGACAAATGATGAAATTGCCCCTGGGGCAATTTTTGTTTCCAATCAATCTGCCAATTTCCGACCCATTCTCACATCGTCGCGAAAAACGACAAAACTGGCCGTGGCGCAGTTTTTGTTTCCAATCAACCTGCCAAACTTCAGACCATTTCGACATCATCGCGACAAATGAAGAAATTGCCCCTGGCGTGATTTTTGTTTCCAATCAATCTACCAAATTTCAGCCCATTCCGATACCGTCGCGACAAATGATTAAATTGCCCCCAGCGAAATTTTTGTTTCCAATCAACTTGCCAAATTTCAGCCCATTCTGACACTATCGCGAAAAATAACGAAATTTCCCCTGGCGCGATTTTTGTTTTCGATCAACCTGTCAAATTTTAGCCCATTCCGACACTGTCGCGACTAATGACAAAATTACCCCCGGTGCAATTAATGTTGTCAATCGATCTGCCAAATTTTCGCCCATTTCAAGATCGTCGCGACAAATGACAAAATTGCACCTGTGCGATTTTAGTTTCCAATCCACCTGCCAAATTTCGGCCAATTTCGACACTGTCACGACAAATGACGAAATTACCCCTAACGCGATCTTTGTTTACAATCAACCTGTCAAATTTCAGCCCATTCTGACACCATCGCGAAAAATGAAGAAAATGCCCCCCGCGCGATTTTTGTTTCCAATCAACCTGCCAAACTTCAGACCATTCTGACACCATCGCGACAAATGAAGAAATTGCCCTGGGCGCGATTTGTGTTTCTAATCAATTTACCAAATTTCGACCAATTCGGACACCGTCGCGACAAATGATTAAATTGCCCCAGGCGAAATTTTTGTTTCCAATCAATCTGCCAAATTTCAGCCCATTCCGAGATCGTTGCCAAAAATGACAAAATTGCCCTCGACGCGATTTTTTCCCAATCAGCCTGTTAAATTTCAACCCATTCCGGCAACGTCGCGACAGATGACGAAATTGCCACTGGATCGATTTTTGTTTCTAATCAACTTGCCAAATTTCAGCCCATTCTGACACTGTCGCGAAAAATGACGAAATTACCCTTGTCGTGATTTTTTTCCTATCAACTTGTCAAATTTTAGCCCATTCCGAGACCGTCGCGACAAATGACAAAATTGCCCCCGCGCGACTTTAGTTTCCAATCAACCTACCAAATTTCGGCCAATTTCGACACCATCACGACAAATGACGAAATTGCCCCTAGCGCGATTTTTTTTACAATCAACTGGCCAAATTTCAGCCCATTCCGACCCCGTCGCGACAAATGACAAAATTGTCCTTGGCGTGATTTTTTTTTCCAATCAACCTGCCAAATTTCAGCCCATTCTCATACCGTCGCGAAAAATGACGAAATTGCCCCCGGCGCGATTTTAGGTTCCGATGAACCATTTAAATTTTAACCCATTCCGACACTGTCGCGACAAATTACAAAATTGCACCTAGCGTGATTATTTTTTCCAATCAACCTGCCAAATTTTAGCCCATTGGGACACCGTCGCGACAATTGACGAAATTGCCCCTAGGGCGATTTTTGTTTTCGATCAAACTGCCAAACTTCAACCAATTCCGACACCGTCACGAAAAACGAAAAAATTACACCTGGTACGATTTTTGTTTCTGATTAACTTATCAAATTTTAGACCAATCAGACACTGTCGCGACAAATGACAAAATTGCCCCTGGCGCGATCTTTGTTTCCAATCAACCTGCCAAATTTCAGCCCATTCTGATACCGTCCCGAAAAATGATGAAATTGCCCCTGGTGCTATTTTTGTTTCCGATCAACCTATCAAATTTCAACCCATTCCAACACCGTCGTGACAAATGACGAAATTGTCTCTGGTGCATTTTTTGTTTCCAATCAACCTGCCAAATTTCAACCTATTCTTACACCATCGCGAAAAATGACGAAATTACCCCTGGCGCGGTTTGTCTCCGATCAACTTGTCAAATTTTACCCCATTCCGACACCGCCGCGACAAATGACAAAATTGCCCCTGGCGCGATTTTTATTTTCGATCAACCTACCAAATTTCAGTCAATTTAGACACCGTCGCGACAAATGATGAAATTGCCCCTGGCGCAATTTGTAGGGCTGGGCAAATCTTTCGAACCGAACCGAACCGAACCCGATGGTTCTTGCCAAATTAAATACCCGAACGGGTATCTGAATTGAGAACCGACGGTATGGTTCGGTTCTCAATTCTAGACCAAGAACCGAAGAACCGAATAAGAATCGAATTTTTCTAATTTTTTTTATATTGAGTAAATTAAATTATTTTAATTTTAATTTTTCTAAAAAAATTAACAATTTCTAAATCCAAATATTTGGCCCAGTAATTTGTTTCATTTCTAATTTTTTAATTTTTGGCCCAATTACCCTTTTTATTGTTTCATTTCTTAGTCCAACAAGATCCATTACACTAAATAACCTTAAACACCAACACTAAAGTGCATAACATTGTCTCGACTCTCGTATTCACTCTTGCAGCCTCGCTAATATTCCAAAACCTATACAATCGTCAACCGACACTGTGACCTCCGATCGAAACTGTGACCTCCGCTAACCGAAACTTTGTCTATAGCGATCATTTGAACAAGGTAGTTTACTAGTCTCTAACATTCCAAAACCATTGAATGTACCATTAGTTGTTTTTATATAATGTTGATATAAATGTTAAAAAATTTAATTATAGTACAGAACCGAACGAAACCGAACCGAACCGAACGGAACCGAACCCGAACGATTCCATAATTATATTTGGACCCGACGAAATTGCCCCTGGCGTGATTTTTGCTTCCAATCAACCTGCCAAATTTCCACTCGTTCGTACACTGTCGCGAAAAATGACGAAAATGCCTCTGGCGCGATTTTTGTTTCCAATCAACTTGTCAAATTTTATCCCATTTCGACACCGTCGAGAGAAACGACAAAATTGCCCCTAGCGTAATTTTTGTTTCCGATCAACCTGCCAAATTTCAGCCCATTCCGATATCGTCGCGACATATGACGAAATTGCCCCTGGTGCGATTTTTGTTTCCAATCAACCTGCCAAATTTCAGCCCATTCTGACACTGTCGCGAAAAATGACGAAATTGCCATTGGTGTGGTTTTTGTTTCCGATCAACCCGTCAAGTTTTAACCCATTCCGACACCGTCGCGACAAATGACAAAATTGCCCCTGGCTCGATTTTTGTTTCCAATCAACCTCCCAAACTTCAGACCATTCCGACATCATCGCGACAAATGAAGAAATTTCCCCTGGCGCGATTTTTGTTTCTAATCAATCCGCCAAATTTCAGCCCATTCCGATATCGTCGCGATAAATGATTAAATTGCCCCCGGGGAAATTTTTGTTTCCAATCAATCTGCAAAATTTCAACCCATTTTGAGATCGTCACGACAAATGACAAAATCGCCCTCGGCACGATTTTTTTTCCAATCAACCTGCTAAATTTCAACCCATTCCGACAACGTCGCGACAAATGACGAAATTGCCACTGGCGCGATTTTTGTTCCTAATCAACCTGCCAAATTTCAGCCCATTCTGACACTGTCGCGAAAAATAACGAAATTGCCCCTGGCGCGATTTTTGTTTCTAATCAACCTGCCAAATTTTAGCCCATTCCGACACCGTCGCGACTAATGACAAAATTGCCCCTGGCGTAATTTTTGTTTCCAATCGATCTGCCAAATTTTTGCCCATTTCAAGACCGTCGCGACAAATGACAAAATTGCCCCCTTGCGATTTCAGTTTCCAATCCGCCTGCCAAATTTTGGCCAATTTCGACACCGTCACGACAAATGACGAAATTGCCCCTAGCGCATTTTTTGTTTACAATCAACTTACCAAATTTTAGCCCATTCCGACACCGTCGCGACAAACGACAAAATTGCCTCTGGCGCGTTTTTGTTTCCAATCAACCTGCCAAATTTCAGCCCATTCTGACACCGTCGCGAAAAATGATGAAATTGCCCCTGGCGCGGTTTTTGTTTCCTATCAACTTGTCAAATTTTAGCCCATTCCGACACTGTCGCGACAAATTATAAAATCGCACCTGGCGCGATTATTTTTTCCATTCAACCTCTTAAATTTTAGCCCATCGGGACACCGTCGCGACAAATGACAAAATAGCCCCTTGGGCAATTTTGGTTTCCGATCAACCAGCCAAACTTCAACCAATTCCGACACCGTCATGAAAAATGACAAAATTGCCCTTGGCACGATTTTTGTTTTCGATTAACCTGTCAAATATTAGCCCATTCCGACACCGTCACGACAAATGGCAAAATTGTCTCCGACGTGAATTTTGTTTCCAATCAACTTGCCAAATTTCCGCCCATTCGGACATCGTCGTGATAAATGACGAAATTACCCCTGGAGCGATTTTTGTTTCCTATCAACCTGCCTTATTTCAGCCCATTCCGACACCGTCGCGACAAATGATGAAATTGCCCCTGGGGTGATTTTTTTTTCCAATCAATCTGCCAAATTTCGACCCATTCTCACACCGTCGCGAAAAATGACGAAACTGCCCCAGGCGCGATTTTTGTTTCATTTCAACCTGTCAAATTTTAGCTCATTCCGACACTGTCGTGACAAATTATAAAATTGCACCTGGCGCGATTATTTTTTCCAATCAACCTGCCAAATTTTAGCCCATTGGGTTATTTTTGTTTCCAATCAACCAGCCAACCTTCAACCAATTCCGACACCGTCATGAAAAATGACAAAATTGCCCGTGGCACAATTTTTGTTTTCGATTAACCTGTCAAATATTAGCCAATTCCGACATTGTCACGACAAATGGCGAAATTGTCTTCGTCACGAATTTTGTTTCCAATCAACTTACCAAATTTTCGCCCATTCAGACATCGTCGCGATAAATGACGAAATTACCCCTGGAGCGATTTTTGTTTCCCATCAACCTGCCTTATTTCAGCCCATTCTGACACCGTCGCGACAAATGATGAAATTACCCCTGGGGCGATTTTTGTTTCCAATCAATCTTCCAAATTTCGACCCATTCTCACACCATCGCCAAAAATGACGAAACTACCCCTGGCGCAATTTTTGTTTCCCATCAACCTGTCAAATTTTACTCCATTCCGACACCGTTGTGACAAATGGCAAAATTGCCTCTAGCGCAATTTTTGTTTTCGGTCAACCTGCGAAATTTCAGCCCATTTCGACATCGTCGTGACATATGACAAAATTGCCCCAGCGCGATTTTTGTTTCCAATCAACCTGCCAAATTTCAGCCCATTCTGACACCGCCGTGGAAAATGACGAAATTGCCACTGGCGTGGTTTTCATTTCCGATCAACCCGTAAAGTTTTAGCCCATTCCGACACCGTCCTGATAAATGACAAAATTGCCCCTGGCGCGATTTTTGTTCCCAATCAACCTGCCAAACTTCAGACCATTCCGACATCATCGCGACAAATGAAGAAATTGCCCCTGGCGTGATTTTTGTTTCCAATCAATCTACCAAATTTCAGCCCATTCCGATACCATCACGACAAATGATTAAATTGCCCCAACGAAATTTTTGTTTCTAATCAATCTGCCAAATTTCAGCCCATTCCGAGATCATCACAACAAATGACAAAATTGCCCTCAGCAAGATTTTTTTCCAATCAACCTGCTAAATTTCAACCCATTTCGACAACGTCGCGACAAATGATGAAATTGCCACTAGCGCGATTTTTGTTCCTAATCAACCTGCTAAATTTCAGCCCATTCTGACACTGTTGCGAAAAATAACGAAATTGCCCCTGGTGCGATTTTTGTTTTCGATCAACCTGTCAAATTTTAGCCCATTCCGACACCATCGTCACTAATGACAAAATTGCCCCCGGCGCAATTTTTGTTGCCAATCAATCTGCCAAATTTTCGCCCATTTCGAGATCATCGCGACAAATTATAAAATTGCCCCCGTGCGATTTTAGTTTCCAATCCACCTGCCAAATTTTGGCCAATTTCGACACCGTCATGGCAAATGATGAAATTATCCCTAACGCGATCTTTGTTTACAATCAACCTGCCAAATTTCAGACCATTCCGACACCATCGCGACAAATGAAGAAAAAGCCCCGGGCGCGATTTGTGTTTCCAATCAATCTGCCAAATTTTGGCCAATTCGGATACCGTCGCGACAAATGATTAAATTGCCCCAGGCGGAATTTTTGCTTCCGATCAATCTGCCAAATTTCAGCCCATTCCGAGATCGTCGCCAAAAATGACAAAATTGCCCTCGACGCGATTTTTTTCCCAATCAGCCTGTTAAATTTCAACCCATTCCGACAACATCACGACAAATGACGGAATTGCCACTGGCGCGTTTTTTTTTTCTAATCAACCTGCCAAATTTCTGCCCATTCTGACACTGTCGCGAAAAATGACGAAATTACCCTTGTCTCGATTTTTTTCCGATGAACTTATCAAATTTTAGCCCATTCCGACACCGACGTGACTAATGACAAAATTGCACCAGGGGTAATTTTTGTTTCCAATTGATCGGCCAAATTTTCGCCCATTCCGAGACCGTCGCGACAAATGACAAAATTGCCCTCGCGCGACTTTAGTTTCCAATCATCCTGCCAAATTTCGGCCAATTTCGACACCATCACGACAAATGACGAAATTGCCCCTAGCGCGATTTTTGTTTACGATCAACTAGCCAAATTTCAGCCCATTCCGACCCTTTCGCGATAAATGACGAAATTGTCCCTGGCGAGATTTTTGTTTCCAATCAACCTGCCAAATTTCAGCCCATTCTCATACCGTCGCGAAAAATGACGAAATTGCCCTCGGCGCGGATTTAGTTTCCAATCAACCAGTCAAATTTTAACCCATTCCGACACTGTCGCGACAAATTACAAAATTGCAACTGGCGCGATTATTTTTTCAAATCAACCTACCAAATTTTAGCCCATTGGGACACCGTCACGACAATTGACGAAATTGCCCCTTGGGCAATTTTTGTTTCCGATCAAACTGCCAAACTTCAACCAATTTCGACACCGTCACGAAAAATGACAAAATTGCCCCTGGCACGATTTTTGTTTTCGATTAACTTGTCAAATTTTTGACCAATCCGACATGTCGCGACAAATGACAAAATTGCCCCTGGTGCGATCTTTGTTTCCAATCAACCTGCCAAATTTCAGCCCATTCTGATACCGTCCCGAAAAATGACGAAATTGTCCCTGGCGCTATTTTTGTTTCCGATCAACCTGTCAAATTTCAACCCATTTCGACACCGTCGCGACAAATGACAAAATTGTCCCTAGCGCGTTTTTTGTTTCCAATCAACCTGCCAAATTTCAACCTATTCTTACACCGTCGCGAAAAATGACGAAATTACCCCTGGCGCGGTTTTTGTCTCCAATCAACCTGTCAAATTTTACCCCATTCTGACACCGCAGCGACAAATAACAAAATTGCCCCTAGCGCGATTTTTATTTCTGATCAACCTGCCAAATTTCAGTCCATTCGGACACCGTCGCGACAAATGATGAAATTGCCCCTGGCGCAATTTGTGTTTCTGATCAACCTGCCAAACTTCAACCAATTCTGACACCGTCACGAAAAATGACGAAATTGCCCCTGGCACGATTTTTGTTTCCGATCAACCCGTCAAATTTTAGCCCATTGGGACACCATCGCGACAAATGACAAAATTATCCCTATCGCGATCTTTGTTTCCAATCAACCTACCAAACTTCAGCCCAATCTGACACCGTCGCAAAAAATGAAGAAATTGCCCGTGGCACAATTTTTGTTTCCAATTAACCTGCCAAACTTCAGACCATTCCCACACCATCACGACAAATGAAGAAATTACCCAGGGCGCGATTTTTGTTTCCAATCAATCTGCCAAATTTCGACCCATTCCGACACCGTTGCGACAAATGATTAAATTGCCCTCGGCGAAATTTTTGTTTCCAATCAATCTGCCAAATTTAAGCCCATTCTGAGATCGTCGCGACAAATGACAAAATTGCCTTAGGCGTGATTTTTTTTTCCAATCACCCTGTTAAATTTCAACCCATTCCGACAACGTCGCGACAAATGTCGAAATTGCCACTGGAGCGATTTTTGTTTTTAATCAACCTGTCAAATTTCAGCCCATTCCAACACCGTCGTAACAAATGAAAAAATTGCCCTCGGCGCGATTTTTGTTTCCAATCAACCTGCCAAATTTCAACCCATTCTTACACCGTCGCAAAAAATGACGAAATTGCCCCTGGCACGATTTTTGTTTACGATCAACCTGTCAAATTTTACCCCATTTCAACATCGCCGCGACAAATGAAAAAATTGCCCCTCGTGCAATTTTTGTTTCCGATCAATCTGCCAAATTTCAGCCCATTCCGAAACCATCGCGACAAATGATGAAGTTGCCCCTGGCGCGATTTTTTATTCCGATCAACCTACTAAACTTCAATCAATTTCGACACCGTCACGAAAAATGATGAAATTGCGCCTGGCACGATTTTTTTTTCCGATCAACCTATCAAATTTTAGCCTAATCCGACACCGTTGCGACAAATGACAAAATTGCCTCTTACGCGATCTTTGTTTCCAATCAACCTGCTAAATTTCAGCCCATTCTCACACCGTCGCGAAAAATGAAGAAATTACCCCGGGCACAATTTGTGTTTCCGATCAATCTGCCAAATCTCGGCCAATTCGAGCACCGTCGCGACAAATGATTAAATTGCCCCAGGCGAAATTTTTGTTTCCAATCAATCTGCCAAAATTCAGCCCATTTCGAGATCGTCACGACAAATGACAAAATTGCCCTCGGCGCGATTTTTTTCCAATCAGCCTGTTAAATTTCAACCCATTCCGACAACGTCGCGACAAATGAAAAAATTGCCACTGGCGCGATTTTTGTTTCTAATCAACCTGCCAAATTTCAGCCCATTCTGACACCGTCGCGAAAAATGACAAAATTACCCTTGGCGCGATATTTTTTCCGATCAACTTGTCAAATTTTAGCCCATTGGGACACCGTCGTGACTAATGACAAAATTGCCCCAGGGGCAATTCTTGTTTCCAATTGATCTGCCAAATTTTCACCCATTCTAAAACTGTCGCGACAAATGACAAAATTGCCCCCGCGCTATTTTAGTTTCCAATCAACCTACCAAATTTCGGAAAATTTCAACACCATCACGTCAAATGACGAAATTGCCCCTAGCGCAATTTTTGTTTACAATCAACAGGCCAAATTTCAGCCCATTCCGACCCCGTCGCGACAAATGATGAAATTGCCTCTGGCGCGATTTTTATTTCCAATCAACCTGCCAAATTTCAGCCCATTCTGATATCGTCGCGAAAAATGATGAAATTGCCCCTGGCACGGTTTTAGTTTCTGATCAACCAGTCAAATTTTAACCCATTCCGACACTGTCGCGACAAATTACAAAATTGCACCTGGCGCGATTATTTTTCCAATCAACCTGCCAAATTTTAGCCCATTGGGACACCGTCGCGACAATTGACGAAATTGCCCCTTGGGCGATTTTTGTTTTCGATGAAACTGCCAAACTTCAACCAATTCCGACACCATCACGAAAAATGACAAAATTGCCCCTGGCACGATTTTTTTTCCGATTAACTTGCCAAATTTTAGACCAATCCGACATCGTCGCAACAAATGACAAAATAGCCCTTGGCGCGATCTTTGTTTCCAATCAACCTGCCAAATTTCAGCCCATTCTGATACCGTCCCGCGAAATGATGAAATTACCCCTGGCGCTATTTTTGTTTCCGATCAACCTGTCAAATTTCAACCCATTCCGACATCGTCGCGACAAATGATGAAATTGTACCTGGCGCGTTTTTTGTTTCCGATCAACCTGTCAAATTTCAACCCATTCCGACATCGCCGCCAGAAATGACAAAATTGCCCCTAGAGCGATTTTTATTTCCGATCAACCTGCCAAAATTCAGTCCATTCGGACACTGTCGCGAAAATTGACGAAATTATCCCTGGCGCGATTTTTGTTTCCGATTAACTTGTCAAATTTCAACAAATTCTGACACCGTCACGAAAAATGACGAAATTGCCCCTGGCACGATTTTTATTTCCGATCGACATGTCAAATTTTAGCCCATTGGGACACCGTCACGACAAATGACGAAATTATCCCTAGCACGATCTTTGTTTCCAGTTAACCTGCCAAACTTCAGCCCATCCTGACACTGTCGTGAAAAATGAAGAAATTGCCCCTGGCACAATTTTTGTTTCCAATTAACCTGCCAAACTTCAGACCATTCCGACACCATCGCGACAACTGAAGAAATTTCCCTAGGCGCGATTTTTGTTTCCAATCAATCTGCCAAATTTCGGCCCATTCCGACACCGTCGCGACAAATGATTTAATTGCCCTCGGCGGAATTTTTGTTTCCAATCAATCTGCCAAATTTAAACCCAGTCCGAGATCTTCGCGACAAATGACAAAATTACCCTCGACGCGATTTTTTCCTATCAGCCTATTAAACTTCAACCTGGCAAACTTCAACCAATCTCGACACCGTCACGAAAGATGATGAAATTGCCCCTGGCACGATTTTTGTTTCCGATCAACCTGTCAAATTTTAGCCCATTTCGACACCGTCTCGACAAATTATAAAATTGCCCCTGGTGCGATTTTTGTCCATAATCGACCTACCAAATTTCAGCCCATTCAGACACCGTCACTACAAATGACGAAATTGCCCCTGGCGTGATTTTTGTTTCCAATCAACCTGCCAAACTTCAGCCCATTCCGACAACATCGCGACAAATGATGAAATTGCCCCTTGCGCGATTTTTTTTCATATGAACCTGTCAAATTTTAGCACATTCCAATGCCGCCGCGACAAATAACAAAATCGCCCTCGACGCGATTTTTGTTTCCAATCAACCTATCAAGTTTTAGCCCATTCGTACATGGTTGCGACAAATGACAAAATTACCCTTGGTGCGATTTTTATTTCGAATCAACCAGCCAAATTTGAGCCAATACCGACGCCGTCGCGACAAATGACGAAATTTTCCCTTGCGCTGTTTTTGTTTCCAATCAACTTGCAAAATTTCAGTCCATTCCGACACAATTGCCAAAAACGACGAAATTGCCACTAGCGCGATTCTTCTTTCCGATCAACCTGTCAAATATTAGCCCATTCCGACACCGTCACGACAAATGGCAAGATTTTCTCCGGCGCGAATTTTGTTTCCAATCAACTTGCCAAATTTTTGCCCTTTCTGACATCGTCGCGATAAATGACGAAATTAACCCTGGCGCGATTTTTGTTTCCAATCAACCTACCTTATTTCAGCCCATTCCGACACCGTCGCGACAAATGACGAAATTGCCCGTGGCGCGATTTTTGTTTCCAATCAACCTGCCAAATTTCAACCCATTCTTACACTGTCGTAAAAAATGACGAAATTGTCCCTGGCACGGTTTTTGTTTTCGATCAACCTGCCAAATTTTACCCCATTTCGACACCGCCGCGACCAATGGAAAAATTGCCCCTCGTGCGATTTTTGTTTCCGATCAACCTGCCAAATTTCAGCCCATTCCGAAATCATCGCGACAAATGACAAAATTGGCCCTGGCTCGATTTTTGCTTCCAATCAACCTGCCAAACTTCAACCAATTTCGGCACCGTCACGAAAAATGATGAAATTGCGCCTGGCATGATTTTTTTCGATCAACCATCAAATTTTAGCCTAATCCGACACCGTCTCGAAAAATGACAAAATTATGCCTGGCACGATCTTTGTTTTCGATCAACCTGTCAAATTTCAGCCTAATCCGACACCGCCGCGACAAATGGCAAAATTGCCCCTCGTGCGATTTTTGTTTCTGATCAACCTGCCAAATTTCAGCCCATTCCGAAACCATCGCGACAAATGATGAAATTGCCCCTGGCTCGATTTTTGCTTCCAATCGACCTGCCAAACTTCAACCAATTTCGGCACCGTCACGAAAAATGATGAAATTGCGCCTGGCACGATTTTTTTTTCCGATCAACTGTCAAATTTTAGCCTAATCTGACACCGTCACGAAAAATGACGAAATTGCGCCCGGCACGATCTTTGTTTCCGATCAACCTGTCAAATTTCAGCCTAATCCGACACCGTCGCGACAACTGACAAAATTGCCCCTAACGCGATCTTTGTTTCCAATCAACCTACCAAATTTCAGCCCATTCTGACACCGTCGCTAAAAATGAAGAAAATGCCTTCGACGCGATTTTTGTTTCCAATCAACCTGCCAAACTTCAGACCATTCCGATACCATTGCGACAAATGAAGAAATTGCCCCGGGCACGATTTGTGTTTCCAATCAATCTGCCAAATTTCGGCCAATTCGGACACCGTCGCGACAAATGATTAAATTGCCCCAGGCGGAATTTTTGTTTCCAATCAACCAGCCAAATTTCAACACATTTCGAGATCGTCACGACAAATGACAAAATTGCCACTGGCGCGATTTTTATTCCAATCAACCTGTTAAATTTCAACCGATTCCAACAACGTCACGACAAATGACGAAATTGCCACTGGTGCGATTTTTGTTTCTAATCAACCTACCAAATTTGAGCCCATTCCGACACCGTCGCGAAAAATGACGAAATTACCCTTGTCGCGATTTTTTTCCGATCAACTTGATAAATTTTAGCCCATTCCGACACCGTCGCGACTAATGACAAAACTGCCCCAGGGGCAATTTTTGTTTCTAATCGACCTGCCAAAATTTTCCCCGTTCCGAGACCGTCGCGACAAATGACAAAATTGCCCCCGCGCGACTTTAGTTTCAATCAACCTGCCAAATTTTGGCCAATTTCGACACCGTCACGACAAATGACGAAATTGCCCCTAGCGCGATTTTTGTTTACAATCAACCGGCCAAATTTTAGCCCATTTCGACCCCGTCGCGACGAATGATGAAATTGCCCCTCTCGCGCTTTTTGTTTCCAATCAACCTGCCAAATTTCAGCCCAATCTCACACCATCGCGAAAAATGATGAAATTGCCCCGGTCCGATTTTAGTTTCCAATCAACCAGTTAAATTTAAACCCATTCCGACACCGTCGCGATAAATTACAAAATTGCCCCTTGGGCGATTTTTGTTTCCGATCAATCTGCCAAGTTTTAGCCCATTAGGACACCGTCGTGACAAATGACGAAATTGCCCCTTAGGCAATTTTTGTTTCCAATAAACCTGCCAAACTTCAACCAATTCCGACACCGTCACGAAAAATGAAAAAATTGCCCCTGGCACGATTTTTGTTTCCGCTTAACCTGTCAAATTTTAGACCAATCCAACACTGTCGCGACAAATCACAAAATTGCCCCTAGCGCGATCTTTGTTTCCAATCAACCTGCCCAATTTCAGCACATTCCGACACCATCCCGAAAAATGACGAAATTGCCCCTGGCGCTCTTTTTGTTTTCGATCAACCTGCCAAATTTCAACCCATTCCGACACCGTCGCGAAAAATGACGAAATTGCCCTTGGCGCATTTTTTGTTTCCGATCAACCTACGAAATTTTACCCCATTCCGACACCGTCGCGAAAAATGACGAAATTACCTTTGGCGCGGTTTTTGTTTCCGATCAACCTATCAAATTTTACCCCATTCCGACACCACCGCGATAAATGAAAAAATTGCACCTGACGCGATTTGTGTTTCCGATCAACCTGCCAAACTTCAGTCGATTCTGACACCGTCACGACAAATGACGAAATTGCCCCTGGCGCAATTTATGTTTCCGATCAACCTGTCAAATTTTAGCCCATTTGGACACCGTCGCGACAAATGACGAAATTATCCCTGGCGCGATCTTTGTTTCCGATCGACCTGCCAAATTTTAGCCCATTGGGACACCGTCGCGACAAATGAAGAAATTGCCCCTGGCGCAATTTTTGTTTCCAATCAACCTGCCAAACTTCAGCCCATTCCGACACCGTCGCGACAAATGAAGAAATTACCCTGGGCGCGATTTTTATTTCCAATTAACCTGCCAAACTTCAGACCATTCTGACACCATCGCGATAAATGATTAAATTGCCTTCGGCGCGATTTTTGTTTCCAATCAATCTGCCGAATTTCGGCCCATTCCGACACCGTCGCGACAAATGACAAAATTGCCCTTGGCGAAATTTTTGTTTCCAATCAATCTGCCAAATTTAAACCCATTCCGAGATCATCACAACAAATGACGAAATTACCACTGGCGCGATTTTTGTTTCTAATCAACCTGCCAAATTTCAGCCCTTTCCGACACCGTCGCGACAAATGACCAAATTGCCCTCGGCGCGATTTTTGTGTCCAATCAACCTGTCGAATTTCAGCCCATTTCGATATCGTCGCAGCAAATGACAAAATTGCCCTCGGCGCGATTTTTGTGTCCAATCAACCTGCCAAATTTTAGCCCATTAGGACACCGTCGCGACAAATAACGAAATTGCCCCTGGCGCAGTTTTTGTTTCGA
The DNA here is from genome assembly GCF_002742605.1 of Olea europaea var. sylvestris. Lineage (NCBI taxonomy): Eukaryota > Viridiplantae > Streptophyta > Magnoliopsida > Lamiales > Oleaceae > Olea > Olea europaea. Next base: position 2,024 of record NW_019243601.1, on the reverse strand, counting down.
ATCAACCTGCCAAACTTCAGCCAATACCGACACCATTGCGACAAATGACGAAATTGTCGCTGGTGCGATTTTTGTTTCCAATCAACCTGCCAAACTTTATCCCATTCCGACATCATCACGACAGATGACGAAATTGCCCCCGACGCGATTTTTGTCCATAATCAACCTGTCAAATTTCAGCCCATTCCGACACCGTCTCGACAAATGATAAAATTGCCCTCGGCGCGATTTTTGTTTCCAATCAACCTGCCAAACTTTAGCCCATTCGGACAACATCACGACAAATGATGAAATTGCCCTTGGCGTGATTTTTTTTCATATTAAACTGCCAAACTTTAGCCCATTCCAACACCGCCGCGACAAATAACAAGATCGCCCCCGGCGCGATTTTTGTTTCCAATCAACCTGTCAAATTTTAGCCCATTCGTACATGGTCGTGACAAATAACAAAATCGCCCCAGGCGCGATTTTTGTTTCCAATCAACCTACCAAATTTGAGCTAATACCGACACCATCGCGACAAATTACGAAATTTTCCCGTGCTCTGTTTTTGTTTCGAATCAACCAGCCAAATTTGAGCCCATTCTGACACAATTGCCAAAAAGGATGAAATTTTCCCTTGCATTGTTTTTGTTTCCAATCAACTTGTCAAATATTAGCTCACTTCGACACCGTCACGACAAATGGCAAAATTGTCTCCGGCACGAATTTTGTTTCCGATCAACCTGTCAAATATCCGCCCATTCGGAGACCGTCGCGATAAATGGCAAAATTGTCTCCGGCGCGATTTTTGTTTCCAATCAACTTGCCAAATTTTCGCCCATTCGGACACCGTCGCGACAAATGACGAAATTAACCCTGGCGCGATTTTTGTTTCCAATCAACCTGCCTTATTTCAGCTCACTCCGACACCGTCACGACAAATGACGAAATTGCCTGTGGCGCGATTTTTGTTTCCAATCAACCCACCAAATTTTAACCCATTCTTACACCATGGCAAAAAATGACGAAATTGCCCCTGGCGAGATTTTTGTTTTCGATCAACCTGTTAAATTTTACCTCATTTCGACTCCGTCGCGACAAATGACAAAATTGCCCCTAGTGCGATTTCTGTTTCCGATGAACCTGCCAAATTTCATCCAATTCTTGAAACCATCGCAACAAATGACGAAATTGCCCCCGTCGCGATTTTTAGGGTTTAGGGTTTTGAGGTTTAGGGTTCAGGGTTTGGGGTTTAGGGTTTTGGATTTTAGGGTTTAGGGTTTTTTTTTTGTTAAAGACATCCACACATCCTTAGTGACTTTTTAGGGTCCACCAAGAAAGGTCGATGGGGGTTAAGGGTTCCCCAACCATATTTATTTCATAAAAATCAAGAATACACGGAAGGAGGGGGACATGAACCTGACCTCCAAAAAGCAGTGATGCAACAAATGAATATAATAAATGAAAGAAATAAATGAGGAAGTACTACTTCCTCATACAATAAAGAATATCCTAAATTACGAACCGCTGAAACTAGGCAATCCATGTCTGTCGATCCGCACTATCTCCCTGATATGTCGAGGCAGTTCTAGTGGTCCATACTCTAGATAGTGCCGATGATTCCAGCCTTCTGTAGCAAGAGAATCAGAAACCTGGTTGCCTTCTCTGTAGATGTGTGAAACCGTGTCTCTATTGAAGTAGATGAGGTCTCTGATCTGTCTAAGAATACCCTGAATCGACCATGGTCCTCCACCTTTGGTAATGCAGTGAATAGCCAATGTTGAATCTACCTCGAGCCAGATAGCTAAAATCCCAAGTCCTCTGGCCAATAGAAGCCCATCTAGTATGGCTCTGAGTTCAGCCTCCAAAATGAAACATGGGCCATACGATGCTGAGAATGCCCTGATACAGTATCCTGCGTGGTCTCTAATGATGCCTCCGTTTTAGGGTTTAGGGTCCAGGGTTTTTTTTTTTGGTAAAGACATCCACACATCCTTAGTGACTTTTTAGGGTCCACCAAGGAAGGTCGATGGGGGTTAAGG
>NW_019243600.1:0-1590 GCF_002742605.1 Olea europaea var. sylvestris | reverse complement strand
TGTGCAATAGTTACGCAAAATTCTTCATACGCCGACAATCCAAGAGTTCCAAATATGCAAGTGCTTATTCTTTCGAAAAAAAGTCGAAATGCCTAATACGTCACGACGAAGTGGTGAGTTCAATCCAAAACGGCTGCTACATTTTCAAAAAGTACTTACGGGCCCAAAACGGACACCGTGTGCAAAAGTTACGCTCAATTCTTCTTACGCCGACAATCCAAGCGTTCCAAATAGGCAAGTTCTCATTCTTTCAAAAAATGGCCGAAATGCCTCATACGTCACGACGAAGTGGTGAGTTCAGTCCAAAACGGTCGCTACATTTCCAAAATGTTCTTATGGGCCTAAAGTGGACACTGTGTGCAAAAGTTACGCTCAATTCTTCGTCCGCCGGCACTCCAAGCGTTCTAAATATGCAAGCGCTCATTCTTTCGAAGGATGGCCAAAATCGCTCATATGTCACGATGAAGTGGTGAGTTCAATCCAAAACAGCCGCTACATTTCCAAAATGTTCTTATGGGCCCAAAGCGGACACCGTGTGTAAAAGTTACGCTCAATTCTTCGTCCGTCGACTCTCCAAGCGTTCTAAGTATACAAGTGCTCATTTTTTCGAAGAATGGTCAACATCCCTCGTACATCACGACGAAGTTGTGAATTCAATCCAAAACGGTCGCTACGTTTCCAAAAAGTTCTTATGGGCCCTAAACGGACACCGTGTGCAATAGTAAAGCAAAATTTTTCATACGCCGACAATCCAAGAGTTCCAAATATGCAAGTGCTTATTCTTCCAAAAAATGGCCGAAATGCCTAATACGTCACGACGAAGTGGTGAGTTCAATCCAAAACGGCCGCTACATTTCCAAAAAGTACTTATGGGCCTGAAACGGACACCGTGTGCAAAAGTTATGCTCAATTCTTCGTACGCCGACAATCCAAGCGTTCCAAATATGCAAGTTCTCATTCTTTCAAAAAATGGCCGAAATGCCTCATACGTCACGACGAAGTGGTGACTTCAGTCCAAAACGGTCGCTACATTTCCAAAATGTTCTCATGGGCCCAAAGTGGACACCGTGTGCAAAAGTTACTCTCAATTCTTCGTCCACCGGCACTCCAAGCGTTCTAAATATACAAGCGCTCATTCTTTCGAAGGATGGCCAAAATCGCTCATACATCACGATGAAGTGGTGAGTTAAATCCAAAACAGCCGCTACATTTCCAAAATGTTCTTATGGGCCCAAAGCGGACACCGTGTGTAAAAGTTACGCTCAATTCTTCGTCCGCCGACTCTCCAAGTGTTCTAAGTATACAAGTGCTCATTCTTTTGAAGAATGGCCAACATCCCTCATACATCACGACGAAGTTGTGAATTCAATCCAAAACGGTCGCTATATTGCCAAAAAGTTCTTATGGGCCCAAAGCGGACACCTTGTGCAAAAGTTACGCTAAATTCTTCGTCCGCTAACTCTCCAAGCGTTCTAAGTATACAAGCGCTCATTCTTTCGAAGGATGACCAAAATCCCTCGTACGTCACGATGAAGTTGTGAGTTCAATCCAAAACGGTCACTACATTTCCACAAAGTTCTTATAGGCCCA
>NW_019243599.1:0-1590 GCF_002742605.1 Olea europaea var. sylvestris | reverse complement strand
CGATTTTTGTTTCCGATCAACCAGCCAAATTTAAGCCCATTCCGACAAAGTCGCGAAAAATGACGAAATTGCCCCAAGCACGATCCAAATTTAAGCCCATTCCGACAAAGTCGCGAAAAATGACGAAATTGCCCCAAGCACGATTTTTATTTCCAATCAACATGCCATATTTAAGCCCATTCCGACACAGACGCGAAAAATGACCAAATTGCCCCCGGCGCAATTTTTGTTTCCGATGAACCTGCCAAATTTTAGCCCATTCCGACAAAGTCGCGGAAAATGACGAAATTGCCCCAGGCACGATTTTTATTTTCAATCAACCTGCCAAATTTCAGCCCATTCCGACACAATTTCGAAAAATGACGAAATTGCCCCCGGCTCGATTTTTGTTTCCGATCAACATGTAAAATTTTAGCCCATTCCGAGACAGTTGCGAAAAATGACGAAATTGCCCCAGTGCGATTTTTGTTTCCGATCAACCTGTCAAATTTTGGCCCATTCCGACACAGTAGCGAAAAATGACGAAATTACCCCCGGCGCGATTTTTATTTCCGATCAGCCTGCCAAATTTTCAGCTCATTCCGACACAGTCGCGAAAAATGACGAAATTGCCCACGGCGCGATTTTTGTTTCCGATCAACATGTTAAATTTTAGCCCATTCCGACACAGTCGCGAGAAATGACGAAATTGCCCCTTGCGCGGTTTCTGTTTCCGATCAACCAGTCAAATTTTAGTCCAATTCGACACAGTTGCGAAAAATGACGAAATTGCCCCTTGCGCGTTTTTGTTTCCGATCAAATAGTCAAATTTTAGTCCAATTCGACACAGTCGCGAAAAATGACGAAATTTCCCCCGGCGCGATTTTTAGTTTCGATCAACCTGCCAAATTTCAGCCCATTCCGACACAGTCGCGAAACATGACGAAATTGCCCCCGGCGCGGTTTTTGTTTCCGATCAACCGGTCAAGTTTTAGCCCATTCCAACACAGTCGCGAAAAATGACGAAATTGCCCCCAGCGCGGTTTTTGTTTTCGATAAACATGTCAAATTTTACCACATTCCGACACCGACGCGAAAAATGACGAAATTGCCCCAGCCGCGATTTTTATTTTCAATCAACTTGCCAAATTTCAGCCCATTCCGACACAGTCGCGAAAAATGACGAAATGGCCCTCAGCGCGATTTTTGTTTCCGATCAACCGGTCAAAATTTAGGCCATTCCGACACAGTCGTGAAAAATGACGAAATTGCCCCCGGCGCGATTTTTGTTTACGATCAACATGTCAAATTTTAGCCCATTCCGACACCGTCGCGAAAAATGACGAAATTGCCCCAGCCGCGATTTTTATTTTCGATCAACCTGCCAAATTTCAGCCCATTCCGACACAGTCGCTAAAAATGACGAATTGCCCCCGGCGCGGTTTTTGTTTCCGATCAACATGTTAAATTTTAGCCCATTCCGAAACAGTCGCGAAAATTGACGAAATTGCCCCTGGCGCGGTTTTTATTTCCGATGAACCAGTCAAATTTTAGCCCATTCCGACACAGTCGCGAAAAATGAGGAAATTGCCCTCGGAGCTGTTTTGTTTC
>NW_019243598.1:0-1590 GCF_002742605.1 Olea europaea var. sylvestris | reverse complement strand
CCAATCAGACCTGCCGTTCCAGCCTCACGATCTACTGTTGTAGATACTTCTAGCCTCTTGCTAGACTTCCTGATCTACCTCCTGTAGCCCAGTCTGCTGTCCACTACAACCTCCTGGTCCTTAGCTGATTGTATCACCAAGCGAAACACCAAGACCCGTCCGTTCTTGTGCTTATAGCTGCGCCTCAATCCACCTCTCTCAATCCTCCAATGAGAGAGTCCCTTCCTCAATAGATTAAGGAAGTAAGGTGTTTTGGGTTATGTAGATCCAATGTTTTTATCCAAAACAATGGTTGTCGGATCACAAGATTGATGAAATCTCCAATTAATTGCACCTTGGATCTCTTCAAAGATGTTATGAATATCTTTAGAAATGAAAGAATAATGTTGCAACCTGTGAAAATTCGTGTTAGGGTTTGAGTATTTATATTTGAAGGTATCTAGGTGGTATGGGCAGAGTAAAATACTTCAAAAATGCGAAATAGGATTTTTGTTGCATAGGAGTGTCGCTCGAGCAAGATGCCAGCGAGAATCGAGTGATAGGTACTCTATTTTTTTCACTCGAGCGAAATGTCAGCGAGAAGCGAGGGACAGTGAGCAGTCGTCTGTATTTTCATCATAACTTTCCTGTCTGATGTCCGATCAAGGTGATTCAAGTTGCATTGGAAAGTTAACTCAAAGGGCTATAATTATTTTAGAAATAACCTTGTCCAAATTACAACGTTTTCTATGTGAAAAATGTATTGCAGGTTATGACTGAAAATTCGGAACATATTTTGTGCGGCTCTTTGATATCCTTTAGACTTCCAATTGCATTTCGATGGTTTTGTGTGATCTTCTTGGACATCTTGGACTCCTTCTATAACTTGAACACTAATTTACCTCATCTATACAAATTTCACCCTAAGTCCCTGACTTTTATACCAATGTTCAATTAAGTCCCTAACTTTTTACAATTATACAATTTAGTCCGTTTTGTCAACAGAATTGTCAATTACACTTTTAGACCTAACACTTTGTGTTTAGTGGAATAATGAAGGAGAGAGGGATTTTCAAGTGGCGATTTGGGCATGGGGAGTGGGGGAGATGAGCGGGCGTCAGTGAAGAAGATGAGCGGTGGTGGTGTCGGAGGTGTCGCTATAGCCGATTTTTAGCTGTGGAGGAAGGCTAAGGATGGGTTGGGTAAAGAATGGAAATAATTTTTAAATTTTTTTTTGTTTTTTAATTTTTTGTTTATTTATTATTTAATGTGGTAATTTTAAAATTACCCTTTTTTTAATTTGTTCAAAATTGATCAAATTTTGACTTTCTTGGTCAACTAACGGTCAAATGGACAAATTCCATCAACTTGGACTTCAGATGCATATTTCTAAAAGGTTAGGGACTGCCACTGACACAAATTGAAAGTCATCGTGAAGTTTGCAAAAATTGAAAAGATTAGAAGTCGTTGCTGCAATTTTTCCTAATAATTAAAGGGCAATAACCCCCAAAACTTAAATTACACATTATCCTCAATTATATATTTGTGAAGAGGTACCAATGCTTGATTTGGATTTGTGATGCTCTCAATGAACTTGGGCAAATGACCTTC
>NW_019243597.1:0-1590 GCF_002742605.1 Olea europaea var. sylvestris | reverse complement strand
GAACTTGCACTTATCTGAGAAAATTAAACAGGGATTGACTGAATTAGTATATATATAGAAAGGATTATTTCCCTGACATAGTTGGATGCTCCTAAAACTTGACAAATTCATGGATTTTGGAAAAGGGAGAAGACACTTTCAGTATTCATTGATTTCTTCAGTGACATACCCATGCAATAAATGAGGTTAACATTGCTTGAACAATTAGCAAGTTTTTATGACTATATACTGAGAAATACTAGTTCCAAATGCGAACTTGGTCATAATAATACAAAGCAAACTGTCTGTAAAATTGTTTTAAACAAATAATGTTCTAAAGTAACACACCTCCAGCTCAAAATAGTCTCTGTATAGTCTGCCCCAATTGTTGTCATTAAGGTCCATAGTAACTAAATATTAAGTAATACATAATGATTTGATAGAAGTTGCAAAAGCATATCATGAACTGATGATCAAAGCTTAGTCAATCTTCTTGCTACAAAGTATTTGTGCTTGCACTTATGAGGGTTGGGGGGAGGAGATTCATGGTGTTAGAAATAATAGGTAAAATGAGAAGGGCTGAGATTAACGAGACTTTTTTTCTTGTTAAACAGGTAGTAAAGGAGAGAAGCTTCAATTATTTTTCCTACCTATCTTTTTCCAGTTTTTTCCTTTGAAACGTTGAACAGCCATGCTCAGTATCTCATCCTGTAGGGGAAAAAAATAATTCTGTTAGGATCACAAATTAAAACAAAAAAAAAAAAAATCAAGTTACAAATTGGTCACACTGTGTTCATCTAAATGACCAAAAACTTGGAAATAAGCACACACCTTTCAAGAATTGTATAATAAAAGTGAACACTAATGTGGTTTGTGGTGGTGGAGTCGGGTAAGAAAAAGACAGAGAGCGCCTTCACTTAGAATTGGAACATGAGGTGTACCCTGCCTTCCAAATCTAAACATTTTACAAATATACAAGTCACGTCTTTAACAAAGCCAAACTTCTCCTCTCTTATCTAAGAAATGGTGGCAGGGTCAGGAGAAAATGAATGATAACAAGATTTCTTTCAAGAGAACATGACAGATGAGTAAACCATGTGACATATCTATCTACTTTGACCCTGCACGACATATATTAGCCTAGTAGAACAATCAAATATTTGGGTCTATTCAAAATTTGAGCCATATTTAACACAACATTGATAGGATAAACAAAATAACTTCAGAAGGCTGTTGGATGGAGGAAAGTTGAGACAGTTAAGATATTGCAAATTTAATTTTTCAAAGACGATTTGTAAAACAGTGACATATAAAAGTTATGATATAATCCACATTGTGTATTTCTCCAACGAAGATTTGTTTCAGATGCGATCAGAATATATACACTCTTGACCATGCCAATAAATTGCATCTCAAATTATTGCAGATCAAAATAAGAAGTGTGAACAACATAGTCAGACATCCAGTAAAAACATCTTTTTAGCTATTATGGCAGAAAAACAATTTCAAGAACACTCAGGTTGCTGATACCATTTAAAATCAGAAGAGAATGCCAATTTACCTCTTCTGGAGTCCATTGTCCCTTTGTGGAACTCCTTGTGGGTCCACTTG
>NW_019243596.1:0-1590 GCF_002742605.1 Olea europaea var. sylvestris | reverse complement strand
TTTGTTCATTTTTGGTGAATTGCTAGTCTATTTCGATTGTAATCGAGCCAATAAAAAGTTGTTTTTGATTTCATGATAACTTCATGCTTGTTATTTTTTGATGAATTGCTCGACTAATTTGATTGGAATCGAGCCAAAGAAAAGTGGCTTCGGATTTCATGATAAATTCTAGTTTGTTCATTTTTGGCGAGTTGCTAGTCTAATTTTATTGGAAACGAGCCAATGAAAAGTAATTTTTGACTTTATGATAACTTCGGGTTTGTTAGTTTTTGGCGAGTTCCTATCTAATTCGATTGGAATTGAGCAAATGAGAAGTGGATTTTGATTTCATGAAAACTTCAGGTTTGTTCATTTTTTACGAATAGCTAGTCTAATTTGATTGGAATCGAGCCAATGAAAATTGGTTTTTGATTTCAAGATAACTTTGGGTTTGATCGTTTTTGGCGAATAGCTTGTCTAATTTGATTGCCATCGACCCAATGAAAAGTGGGTTTTGATTTCTTGATAACATCGAGTTTGTTCTTTTTGGCGAATTGCCAGTTTAATTCGATTGGAATCGAGCCAATGAAAAGTGGTTTTTGATTTCATGATAACTTCGGGTTGGTTAGTTTTTGGCCAGTTCCTATCTAATTCGATCGGAATTGAGCCAATGAAAAGTGGATTTTGATTTCATGATGACTGCTGGTTTGTTTGTTTTTGGCGAATCACTAGTCTAATTCGACTGGTATCGAGCCAATGAAAAGGGGTTTTGATTTCATGATAACTTCGGGTTTGTTCATTTTTGGCGAATAGCTTGTCTAATTCGATTGGAATCGAGCCAATGAAAAGTGGTTTTTGATTTCTTGATAACTTTCTGTTAGTTCATTTTTTGCAAATTGCTAGTCTAATTTGATTGGAATCGAGCCAATGAAAAGTGGATTTTGATTTCATGATAACTTCGTATTTGTTCATTTTTTGTGATTGCTAGTCTAATTCGATTGGAATCGAGCCAAGGTTTATGATTTCATGATAACTTCGGGTTTGTTCATTTTTAGGGAATTGCTAGTCTAATTCGATTGGAATCGAGCCAATGAAAAGTGGTTTTTGGTTTCGTGATAGCTTTCGGTTAGCTCATTTTTGGCGGATGGCTAGTCTAATTCGATTGGAGTCGAGCCAATGAAAAGTGTCTTTTGATTTCATGGTGACTTCGGGTTTGTTCGTTTTTGGTGAGTTGCTCATCTAATTCGATTGGAATGGAGCAAATGAAAAGTTATTTTTGATTCATGATAACTTCGGGTTAGTTCGTTTTCGGTGAATTACTAGACTAATTCAATTGGAATCGAGCCAATGAAAAGTGGTTTTCGATTTCATGATAACTTCGAGTTTGCTCGTTTTTGGAGAATTACTAGACTAATTCGATTGGAATCGAGCCAATGAAAAGTGGTTTTCGATTTCAAGATAACTTTGGGTTTGTTCATTTCTGGCGAATTGCCAGTCTATTTCGATTGTAATCCAGCCAATGAAAAGTTGTTCTTGATTTCATAATAACTTCGGGGTTGTTCATTTTTGGAGAATTGCTAGTCTAATTCGATTGGAATCAAGCCATTGAAA
>NW_019243595.1:0-1590 GCF_002742605.1 Olea europaea var. sylvestris | reverse complement strand
ATATTAATTAAATAATAGATCTGCCATTAAATTGCATTAATTATATATTAAAAGTATTTATGTCCAATGTTGATTGAACTTAGAGCATAACACTTACAAACTCCCACTTACACTAGATCCAATCAATTATGTATCCAATATCATAAGATCTACATGACGATCATGTTTATGCTATGGCAACTTTTTGTCAGTGGATCTGTAATATCGTCAAATGTGAAAATGCGTTCTTCTCTTTAGTCATTTCTATGTATTATCTCTCTAATGAAATTGTACCACCTTAATACATGTTTGGATCACTAATAAGACCTTAATTCCTTCGCTTTTGCGATGGCTCTATTGTCATCACAATACAATGGTATGTGATCAACAATAGTAGGAACTACTCTAAATTCATTAATGAACATATTGATCCACATTGCAATTCTTTGCTGCTTTCAAAGTAATCATGTATTAAGTTTCCGCTATTGAATCCATGATTGTTTCATGTTTGGAACCTTTCCAACACACCATTTAAAAATAAACCAATTTCTCCATATAAAATCTTCTTAAGATTTTATCTATATAGATTGGGATGAGTTAAGCAATTTTCTAGATATATTTCTATAGATCAAGTTGCTTCCCCATATTGTTCATGAATAAATCCTTTAACAACCATTATTTCAACGATTGAAATATAGGGATGTCGTTTCCTATAATATTAGAAATGTGACAATACTCTCATTATCTTCTTGTAAACACACAATTCGTTTTCATATTTGATAAAATCAAACCTTTTGATTTCTCATCAAATTGAAGATTTCAACTCCAAGAGTCTTTCTTTAACCCATAATCATAGTATGTAACTCTATCAACCAAAATTCGAATGAACTTCAGCATAACTAAAGGCAAAAGGTTTCGTCAAGGTCAACACCTAACCTTTTGCTACTAGCCTTGCTTTGTATGTACGAATATTCCTATCCATGTTGACCCTCTTCCTTATAAACCATTTACAACCTATGGGGTTTATCCCATCAAGAGGGGTTGACCAAGGTTCAAACCTTGTTCACATATGTCGAGTTCATCTCGGGCTTCATGGCCTCTTGCTATCTCTTTTAAGTCAAAATTTGACTTTATTTTTATGCAATTAGTTGGTTCATTATCTTGGATCAGCAATACCTGATTAGTAATCATGGATTGGCACCTTCTTGAAGGTCGAATGATCCTACTAGATTCACACAGAGCTGACAAGTCCTCAAGAGTCTCTACTTCCTGATCAAGAGTTTGCCCCCACATTAGATATGGGATCAAACTCGGATTTATCTACTTGGTTAACTATATCTGTGGACTTTTGAACTCTTTCAAGTTCTATTTTGCTCCCACTGTCCTCTCCTAGAGTAAACATTTTCTCTAAGAAGACAATATATCGTGAGACGAAGACTTTCTTCTCAATAAGATAATAAAATTGATATCCAAATATTTATTTTAGATATTCCATAAATATGTATTCATCGGATATATATACTCAAGTTTATCTGATTCATTGCGTTTCAAATAAGGGTCATAGTTCCAAACTTTCATATGAAATAAATTGGGACTATTGTCTTTTCATAG
>NW_019243594.1:0-1590 GCF_002742605.1 Olea europaea var. sylvestris | reverse complement strand
CCGGGGGCAATTTCGTCATTTTTCGCGACTGTGTCGGAATTGGCTAAAATTTGACAGGTTGATCGGGAATAAAAATCGCGCCGAGGGCAATTTCGTCATTTTTTGCGACTGTGTCGGAATTGGCTAAAATTTGACAGGTTCATCGGGAACAAAAACCTCGCCGGGGGTAATTTCATCATTCTTCGCGACTGCGTCGGAATTGGCTAAAATTTGAGAGGTTGATCGGATAGAAAAATCGTCCCGGGGGCAATTTCGTCATTTTTTTCGACTGTGTCGGATTTTGGCTATAATTTGACAGATTGATCGGAAACAAAAATCGCGCGGGGGGTAATTTCGTCATTTTTTTCGACTGTGTCGGATTTTGGCTATAATTTGACAGATTGATCGGAAACAAAAATCGCGCGGGGGGTAATTTCGTCATTTTTTGCGACTACGTCGGAATTGGCTAAAATTTGACCGGTTGATCGGAAAAAAAACCGCGCCGGGGGCAATTTCGTCATTTTTCGCGACTGCGTCAGAATTGGCTCAAATTTGATAGGGTGATCGGGAACAAAAACCGAGCCTGGGGCAATTTCGTCATTTTTCTCGACTGTGTCGGATTTGGCTATAATTTGACAGATTGATCGAAAACAAAAATCGCGCCGTGGGCAATTTCGTCATTTTTCTCGACTGTGTCGGAATTGGCTAAAATTTAACAGGTTGATTGAAAACAAAAACCGCGCCGAGGGAAATTTCGTCATTCTTCTCGACTGTGTCGGAATTGTCTTAAATTTGACAGGTTGATCTGGAACAAAAATCTCGTCGGGGGCAATTTCGTCATTTTTCGCGTCTGTGCCGGAATTGGCCAAAATTTGACAGTTTGATCGGGAACAAAAACCGCGACGGGGGCAATTTCGTCATTTTTCGTGAATGCGTCGGAATTGGCTCAAATTTGACAGGTTGATCGGGAACAAAAATCGCGCCGGCGGCAATTTCGTCATTTTTCTCGACTGTGTCGAAATTGGCTAAAATTTGACAGGTTTATCGGAAACAGAAATCGCGCCGGGGGCAATTTCGTCATTTTTCTCGACTGTGTCGAAATTGGCTAAAATTTGACTGGTTGATCGGAAACAAAAATCGCGCCGGGGGCAATTTCGTCTTTTTTCGCGACTGTGTCGGAATTGGCTAAAATTTGACAGGTTGATCGGTAACAAAAATCGCGCCGTGGGCAATTTCGTCATTTTTCTCGACTGTGTCGGAATTGTCTAAAACTTGATAGGTTGATCTGGAACAAAAATCTCGTCGGGGGCAATTTCGTCATTTTTCGCGTTTGTGCCGGAATTGGCCAAAATTTGACAGTTTGATCGGGAACAAAAATCGCGACGGGGCCAATTTCGTCATTTTTCTCGACTGTGTCGGAATTAGCTAAAATTTGACAGGTTGACAGGAAACAAAAACCGGGCCGGGGGCAATTTCGTCATTTTTCGAGAATGCTTCGGAATTGGCTAAAATTAGACAGGTTGATCGAGAACAAAAATCGCGCCAGGGGCAATTTCGTCATTTTTCGCGACTGTGTCGGAATTGGCTAAAATTTGACAGGTTGATCGGAAA
>NW_019243593.1:1379-1590 GCF_002742605.1 Olea europaea var. sylvestris | reverse complement strand
CGAGCCCATTTCGACACTGTCGAGAAAAATGACGAAATTGCCCCTGGCGTGATTTTTATTTCCGATCAAACTGCCGAATTTCGACCAATTCCGACACAGTCGAGAAAAATGACGCAATTGCCCCTGGCGCAACTTTTATTTCAGATCAAACTGCCAAATTTCGGCCAATTCCGACACAGTCGAGAAAAATGACGAAATTGCCGCCGGCGCG
>NW_019243593.1:0-948 GCF_002742605.1 Olea europaea var. sylvestris | reverse complement strand
TTTTTGTTCACGATCAACAAGTCGAATATCTGCCAATTCCGACACAGTCGCGAAAAATGCCGAAATTACACCCGGCGCGGTTTTTGTTCCTGATAAACCTGTCAAATTTAAGCACATTCCAACACAGTCGAGAAAAATGATGAAATAGCCCACGACGCGATTTTTATGTCAGATCAAACTTCCAAATTTTAGCCAATTCCGACGCAGTGTAGAAAAATGACGAAATTGCCCCGGCGCGATTTTTGTCTCCGATCGACCAGTCAAATTTTGCCAATTCCGACACAGTCGCGAAAAATGACAAAATTGCTCTGGCGCGATTTTTGTTTCCGATCAACCTGTCAAATTTGAACCCATTCCGACACAGTCGAGAAAAATGACGAAATTGCCCCTGGCGCGATTTTTGTTTCAGATAAAACTGCCAAATTTCAGCCAATTCCGACATAGTCGAGAAAAATGATGAAATTGCCCCCGGCGCGGTTTTTGTTTCCGATCAACAAGTCAAATTTCAGCCAATTCCGACACAGTCGCGAAAAATGACGAAATTACACCCTGCGGGGTTTTTGTTCCCGATCAACCTGTCAAATTCGAGCCCACTCCAACGCAGTCGAGAAAAATGATGAAATTGCCCCTGGCTCAATTTTTATTTCAGATCAAATTGCCAAATTTTAGCCAATTCCGACACAGTCGAGAAAGATTACGAAATTACCCCCGGCGCGGTTTTCATTCCCGATCAACCTGTCAAATTTGAGCCCATTCCGACACTGTCGCGAAAAATGACGAAATTACCCCCGGCGCGGTTTTTATTTCAGATCAAACTGCCAAATTTCTGCCAATTTCGACACAGTCGAGAAAAATGACGAAATTTCCCCCGGATCGATTTTTGTTTCCGATCAACGAGTCAAATTTTAGCCAATTCTGACACAGTCGCGAAAAATGAAGAAATTACAC
>NW_019243592.1:755-1590 GCF_002742605.1 Olea europaea var. sylvestris | reverse complement strand
CGGGGGCAATATCGTTATTTTTCACGACGGTGTCGGACTGGGCTAAAATTTGATCGGTTGATCGGAAACAAAAATCGCGCCGGTGGCAATTTCATCATTTTTCGCGACGCTGTCGAAATGGCTAAAATTTAACAGGTTGATCGGAAACAAAAATCGTGCCGGGGGCAATTTCGTCATTTTTCGCGACGGTGTCGGAATGGGCTAAAATTTGACAGGTTGATCGGAAGCAAAAATCGCTCCGGGGGCAATTTCGTCATTTTTCGCGACGGTGTCGGAATGGGCTAAAATTTGACAGGTTGATCGGAAACAAAAATCGCGCCGGGGTCAATTTTGTCATTTTTCGCGACGGTGTTGGAATGGACTCAAATTTGTTTGCTTGATCGGAAACAAAAATCGCCCCGGAGGCAATATCGTCATTCTTCACGACGGTGTCGGACTGGGCTAAAATTTGAGCGTTTGATCGGAAACAAAAATCGCGCCAGGGGCAATTTAGTCATTTTTCGCGAGGGTGTCAGAATGGGCTAAAATTTGACAGGTTGATCGGAAACAAAAATCGCGCCAGGGTCAATTTAGTCATTTTTCGCGACGGTGTTGGAATGGGCTCAAAATTGACAGGTTGATCGGAAACAAAAATCACGCCGGGGGCAACTTCGTTATTTTTCGTGACTGTGTCGGAGCTGGCTATAATTTGACAGATTGATCGGAAACAAAAATCGCGCCTAGAGCAATTTTGTCATTTTTCGCGACGGTGTCGGACTGGGCTAAAATTTGATAGGTTGATCAGAAACAAAAATCGCGCCAGGGGCTATTTCGTCATTCGTCGCGATGGTGCCGA
>NW_019243592.1:0-180 GCF_002742605.1 Olea europaea var. sylvestris | reverse complement strand
TTTCGCGACGGTGTCGGAATGGGCTCAAATTTGACAGGTTGATCGGAAACAAAAATCGCGCCGAGGGCAATTTCGTCATTTTTTGCAACGGTGCCGAAATGGGCTAAAATTTAACAGGTTGATCGGAAACAAAAATCGCGTCAGGGGCAATTTAGTCATTTTTCGCGACGGTGTCGAAAT
>NW_019243591.1:41007-90032 GCF_002742605.1 Olea europaea var. sylvestris | reverse complement strand
ACAAACCCGAAATTATCATGCAATCAAAACCCACTTTTCATTCGTTCGATTCCAATCGAATTAGACTAGCAATTTACCAAAAATGAACAAACCCAAAATTATCAAGAAATCAAAAGCCACTTTTCATTGGCCCAATTCCAATCGAATTTGACTGGCGATTCGCCAAAAACGAACAAACCCAAAATTATCATGAAATCAACAACCACTTTTCATTGGCTCGATTCCAATCGAATTAGACTAGCAATTTGCTAAGAAACGTAAAACCTAAAGTCATCATGAAATCAAAAACCACCTCTCGTTGGCTCGATTCCAATTGAATCAGTCTAGCAATTCGCCAAAAATTAACAAACCTGAAATTATCATGAAATCAAAAACCACTTTTAATTGGCGCGACTCCAATCGAATTAGACTAGCAATTCCCTAAAAATGAACAAACCCGAAGTTATTGAGAAATCAAAAACCACTTTTCATTGGCCCGATTCCAGTCGAATTAGTCTAGCTATTCGCAAAAAACGAACAAACCCGTAGTTATCATGAAATCAAAAACCACATTTCATTGGTTTGATTCCAATCGAATTAGACTAGCAATTCACCAAAAAACATACAATCCCGAAGTTATCATGAAATTAAAAACCACATTTCATTCGCTCGATTCCAATCGAATTAGACTAGCAATTTGCCCAAAATGAACAAACTTGAAGTTGTCATGAAATCAAAAACCACTTTTCGTTGGCTCGATTCCAAATGAATTTCACTAGCAATTATCTAAGAAACGAAAAAACTTGAATTTATCATGAAATCAAAAACTACTTTTCATTGGCTCGATTCCAATTGCATTAGTCTAGCTATTCGCGAAAAACAACAAACCCGAAGTTATCACGAAATCAAGAACCCCATTTCATTGGCTCGATTCCAGTCCAATTAGACTAGCAATTCGCCAAAAATTAAAAAAACCCAAAATTATCTGGAAATCAAAAAACACTTTTCATTTGCTTGATTCCAATCGAATTAGACTAGTAATTCGTCAAGAGACGAAAAACCTGAAGTTATCATTTAATCAAAAACCACTTTTCATTGGCTCGATTCCAATTGAATTAGTCTAGCTATTCGCCAAAAACGAAAAAAACCCGAAATTATCATGAAATCAAAAACCACTTTTCATTGGCTCGATTCCAATCGAATTAGATTAGCAATTCATCACGAAACGAAAAACCTGAAGTTATCATTTAATCAAAAATCACTTTTCGTTGGCTCGATTCCAATTGAGTTAGTCTAGCTATTCGCCAAAAACGAAAAAACCCGAAATTACCATGAAATCAAAAACCACTTTTCATTGGCTCGATTCCAATCGAATTAGACTAGCAATTCGCCAAAAACGAACAAACTTGAAGTTGTCATGAAATCAAAAACCACTTTTCGTTGGCTCGATTCCAATTGAATTTCACTAGCAATTCGCCAAGAAATGAAAAAACTTGAATTTATCACGAAATCAAAAACTACTTTTCATTGGCTCGATTCCAATTGAATTAGTCTAGCTATTCGCGAAAAACAACAAACCCGAAGTTATCATGAAATCAAGAACCGCATTTCATTGGCTCGATTCCATTCCAATTAGACTAGCAATTCGCCAAAAATGAAAAAAACCCAAAATTATCGTGAAATCAAAAAACACTTTTCATTGGCTCGATTCCAATCAAATTAGACTAGCAATTTGCCAAGAAACGAAAAAACCTGAAGTCATCATGAAATCAAAAACTACCTTTCGTTGGCTCGATTCCAATTGAATTAGTCTAGCAATTCGCCAAAAACGAACAATCCTGAAATTATCATGAAATCAAAAACCACTTTTCATTGGCGCGACTCCAATCAAATTAGACTAGCAATTCGCTAAAAATGAACAAACCCGAAGTTATTGAGAAATCAAAAATCACTTTTCATTGGCCCGATTCCAGTCGAATTAGTCTAGCTATTCGCAAAAAATGAACAAACCCGTAGTTATCATGAAATCAAAAATCACATTTCATTGGATTGATTCCAATCGAATTAGACTAGCAATTCGCCAAAAATGAACAAACCCAAAGTTATCTTGAAATCAAAAGCCACTTTTCATTGGCTTGATTCGAATCGAATTAGACTAGCAATTCGCTAAAAACGAACAAACCCGAAATTATCATGAAATCAAAAACCACTTTTCATTAGCTCGATTCCAATCGAATTAGACTAGCAATTCATAAAGAAACGAAAAAACCTGAAGTTATCATGTAATCAAAAACCACTTTTTGTTGGTTCGATTCCAATTGAATTATTCAATCAAAAACCACTTTTCGTTAGTTCGATTCCAATTGAATTAGTCTAGCTATTCACCCAAAATGAAAAAACCCGAAATTATCATGAAATCAAAAACCAATATTCATAAGCTCGATTCCAATCGAATTAGATTAGCAATTCGCCAAAAAGGAGCAAACCCGAAGATATCATGAAATCAAAAACCACTTTTCATTGGCTCGATTCCAGTCGAATTAGTCCAGCTACTCGCCAAAAATGAACAAACCCGAAGCTATCATGAAATCGAAAACCACATTTCATTTGCTCGATTCCAATCAAATTACCCTAGCAATTCGCCAAAAATGAACAGGCCCGAAGTTATCATGAAATCAAAAGCCACTTTTCATTGGCGCGATTCCAATCGAATTAGACTAGCGATTCGCCAAAATGAACAATCCCGAAGTTATCATGAAATCAAAACCACTTTTCGTTCGCTTGATTCAAATCAAACTGGACTAGCAATTTGCCAAAAATGAAGAAACCCGAAGGTATCAAGAAATCAAAAGCCACTTTTCATTGGCTCGATTCCAATCGAATTAGACTAACAGTTCGCCAAAAACGTACAAACTCGAAATTATCATGAAATCTAAAACCACATTCCATTGGCTCGATTCCAATCGTATTAGATTAGAAATTCGCCAGGAAAAGAAAAAACCTGAACTTATCATGAAATCAAAAATCACTTTAAATTGGCTCGATTCCAATAGAATTAGACTAGCAATTCGCCAAAGACGAACAAATCCGTAGTTATCATTAAATTAAAAACCACTTTTCATTGGCTCGATTCCAATCGAAATAGACTAGCAATTCGCTATAAATGAACAAACCCGAAGTTATCATGAAATCAAAAACAACTTTTCATTGGCTTGATTCCAATTGAATTAGACTAGCAATTCGCCAAAACAAACAAACCCAAAATTATCATGCAATCAAAACCCACTTTTCATTCGTTCGATTCCAATCGAATTAGACTAGCAATTTACCAAAAACGAAGAGACCCGAAGTTATCAAGAAATCAAAAGCCACTTTTCATTGGCCCAATTCCAAACGAATTTGGCTGGCAATTCGCCAAAAACGAACAAACTCGAAATTATCATGAAATCAACAACCACTTTTCATTGGCTCGATTCCAATCGAATTAGACTAGCAATTTGCCAAGAAACGAAAAAACCTGAAGTCATCATGAAATCAAAAACCACCTTTAGTTGGCTCGATTCCAATTGAATTAGTCTAGCAATTCGCCAAAAATGAACAAATCTAAAATTACCATGAAATCAAAGACCAGTTTTCATTGGCGCGACTCCAATCGAATTAGACTAGCAATTCGCTAAAAATGAACAAACCCGAAGTTATTGAGAAATCAAAAACCACTTTTCATTGGCCCGATTCCAGTCGAATTAGTCTAGCTATTCGCAAAAAGCGAACAAACCCGTAGTTATCATGAAATCAAAAACCACATTTCATTGGCTTGATTCCAAACGAATTAGACTAGCAATTCGCCAAAAACGTACAAACCCGAAGTTATCATGAAATTAAAAGCCACATTTCATTCGCTCGATTCCAATCGAATTAGACTAGCAATTCGCTAAAAAGAACAAACTTGAAGTTTTCATGAAATCAAAAACCACTTTTCGTTGGCTCGATTCCAATTGAATTACACTAGCAATTCGCCAAGAAACGAAAAAACTTGAATTTATCATGAAATCAAAAACTACTTTTCATTGGCTCGATTCCAATTGAATTAGTCAAGCTATTCGCGAAAAACAGCAAACCCGAAGTTATCACGAAATAAAGAACCGCATTTCATTGGCTCGATTCCAGTCCAATTCGCCAAAAATGAAAAAAATCGAAAATTATCTTGAAATCAAAAAACCCTTTTCATTTGCTCGATTCCAATCGAATTAGACTAGCAATTCGTCAAGAAACGAAAAACCTGAAGTTATCATTTAATCAAAAAATCACTTTTCATTGGCTCGATTCCAATCGAATTAGTCTAGCTATTCGCCAAAAACGAAAAAACCCGAAATTATCATGAAATTAAAAACCAAGTTTCATTGGCTTGATTCCAATCGAATTAGACTAGCGATTCGCCAAAAACGTACAAACCCGAAGTTATCATGAAATTAAAAACCACATTTCATTCGCTAGATTCCAATTGAATTAGACTAGCAATTCGCCAAAAACGAACAAACTTGAAGTTGTCATGAAATCAAAATCCATTTTTCGTTGGCTCGATTCCAATCGAATTAGACTAGCAATTCGCCAAGAAACGAAAAAACTTGAATTTATCATGAAATCAAAAACTACTTTTCATTGGCTCGATTCCAATTGAATTAGTCAAGCTATTCGCGAAAAACAACAAACCCGAAGTTATCACGAAATCAAGAACCCCATTTCATTGGCTCGATTCCAGTCCAATTAGACTAGCAATTCGCCAAAAATGAAAAAAACCCAAAATTATCTGGAAATCAAAAAACACTTTTCATTTGCTTGATTCCAATCGAATTAGACTAGTAATTCGTCAAGAGACGAAAAACCTGAAGTTATCATTTAATCAAAAACCACTTTTCATTGGCTCGATTCCAATTGAATTAGTCTAGCTATTCGCCAAAAATGAAAAAACCCGAAATTATCATGAAATCAAAAACCACATTTCATTGGCTTGATTCCAATCAAATTAGACTAGCAATTCGCCAAAAACGTACAAACCTGAAGTTATCATGAAATTAAAAACCACATTTCATTTGCTAGATTCCAATCGAATTAGACTAGCAATTCGCTAAAAACTAACAAACTTGAAGTTGTCATGAAATCAAAAACCACTTTTCCTTGGCTCGATTCCAATCGAATTAGACTAGCAATTCGCCAAGAAACGAAAAAACTTGAATTTATCATGAAATCAAAAACTACTTTTGATTGGCTCGATTCCAATTGAATTAGTCTAGCTATTCGCCAAAAAACACAAACCCGAAGTTATCACGAAATCAAGAACCGCATTTCATTGGCTAGATTCTAGTCCAATTAGACTAGCAATTCGCCAAAAATGAAAAAAACCCAAAATTATCTTGAAATCAAAAAACACTTTTCTTTGGCTCGATTCCAATCGAATTAGACTAGCAATTTGCCAAGAAACGAAAAAACCTGAAGTCATCATGAAATCAAAAACCACCTTTTGTTGGCTCGATTCCAATTGAATTAGTCTAGCAATTCGCCAAAAACGAACAATCCTGAAATTATCATGAAATCAAAAACCACTTTTCATTGGCATGACTCCAATCGAATTAGACTAGCAATTCGCTAAAAATGAACAGACCCGAAGTTATTGAGAAATCAAAAATCACTTTTCATTAGCCCGATTCCAGTCGAATTAGTCTAGCTATTCGTAAAAAACGAACAAACCCATAGTTATCATGAAATCAAAAATCACATTTCATTGGATTGATTCCAATCGAATTAGACTAGCAATTCGCCAAAAATGAACAAACCCAAAGTTATGTTGAAATCAAAAGCCACTTTTCATTGGCTCGATTCGAATCGAATTAGACTAGCAATTCGCTAAAAACGAACAAACCCGAAATTATCATGAAATCAAAAACCACTTATCATTAGTTCGATTCCAATCGAATTAGACTAGCAATTCATAAAGAAACGAAAAAACCTGAAGTTATCATGTAATCAAAAACCACTTTTCGTTGGTTCGATTCCAATTGAATTAGTCTAGCTATTCACCCAAAATGAAAAAACCCGAAATTATCATGAAATCAAAAACCAATATTCATTAGCTCGATTCCAATCGAATTAGATTAGCAATTCGCCAAAAACGAGCAAACCCGAAGATATCATGAAATCAAAAACCACTTTTCATTGGCTCGATTCCAGTCGAATTAGTCCAGCTACTCGCCAAAATGAACAAACCCGAAGCTATCATGAAATCGAAAACCACATTTCATAGGCTCGATTCCAATCAAATTACCCTAGCAATTCGCCAAAAATGAACAGACCCGAAGTTATCATGAAATCAAAAGCCACTTTTCATTGGCTCGATTCCAATCGAATTAGACTAGCGATTCGCCAAAATGAACAATCCCGAAGTTATCATGAAATCAAAACCCACTTTTCGTTCGCTTGATTCAAATCAAACTGGACTAGCAATTTGCCAAAAATGAAGAAACCCGAAGGTATCAAGAAATCAAAAGCCACTTTTCATTGGCTAGATTCCAATCGAATTAGACTAGCAGTTTGCCAAAAACGTACAAACTCGAAATTATCATGAAATCTAAAATCACATTCCATTGGCTCGATTCCAATCGAATTAGACTAGAAATTCGCCAGGAAACGAAAAAACCTGAAGTTATCGTGAAATCAAAAATCACTTTAAATTGGCTCGATTCCAATATAATTAGACTAGCAATTCGCCAAAGACGAACAAATCCGTAGTTATCATTAAATTAAAAACCACTTTTCAATGGCTCGATTCCAATCGAAATAGACTAGCAATTCGCCAAAAACGAACAAACTTGAAGTTGTCACGAAATCAAAAACCACTTTTCGTTGGCTCGATTCCAATTGAATTTCACTAGCAATTCGCCAAGAAACGAAAAAACTTGAATTTATCATGAAATCAAAAACTACTTTTCATTGGCTCGATTCCAATTGAATTAGTCTAGCTATTCGCGAAAAGCAACAAACCCGAAGTTATCACGAAATAAAGAACCGCATTTCATTGGCTCGGTTCCAGTCCAATTAGACTAGCAATTCGCTAAAAATGAAAAAAACCCAAAATTATCTTGAAATTAAAAAACACTTTTCATTTGCTCGATTCCAATCGAATTAGACTAGCATGAAATCAAAAACCACTTTTCATTGGCTCGATTCCAATCGAATTAGACTAGCAATTCGCCAAAAACGTACAAACCCGAAGTTATCATGAAATTAAAAACCACATTTCATTTGCTAGATTCCAATAGAATTAGACTAGCAATTCGCCAAAAATGAACAAACTTGAATTTGTCATGAAATCAAAAACCACTTTTCGTTGGCTCGATTCCAATCGAATTAGACTAGCAATTCGCCAAGAAACGAAAAAACTTGAATTTATCATGAAATCAAAAACTACTTTTCATTGGCTCGATTCCAATTGAATTAGTCTAGCTATTCGCGAAACACAACAAACCCGAAGTTATCACGAAATCAAGAACCGCATTTTATTGGCTCGATTCCAGTCCAATTACACTAGCAATTCGCCAAAAATGAAAAAAACCCAAAATTATCTTGAAATCAAAAAACACTTTTCATTGGCTCGATTCCAATCGAATTAGACTAGCAATTTGCCAAGAAACAAAAAAACCTGAAGTCATCATGAAATCAAAAACCACCTTTCATTTGCTCGATTCCAATTGAATTAGTCAAGCAATTCGCCAAAAATGAAAAAACCTGAAATTATCATGAAATCAAAAACCACTTTTCATTGGCACGACTCCAATCAAATTAGACTAGCAATTCGCTAAAAATGAACAAAGCCGAAGTTATTGAGAAATGAAAAACCACTTTTCATTGGCCCGATTCCAGTCGAATTAGTCTAGCTATTCGCAAAAAATGAACAAACCCTTAGTTATCATGAAATCAAAAATCACATTTCATTGGATTGATTCCAATCGAATTAGACTAGCAATTCGCCAAAAAGTACAAACCCGAAGTTATCAAGAAATTAAAAACCACATTTCATTCGCTCGATTCCAATCGAATTAGACTAGTAATTTGCCATGAAACGAAAAAACCTGAAGTCATCATGAAATCAAAAACCACCTTTCGTTGGCTCGATTCCAATTGAATTAGTCTAGCAATTCGCCAAAAACGAACAAACCTAAAATTATCATGATATCAGAAACCATTTTTCATTGGCGCGACTCCAATCGGATTAGACAGGCAATTCGCTAAAAATGAACAAACCCGAAATTATTGAGAAATCAAAAACCACTTTTCATTGACCCGATTCCAGTCGAATTAGTCTAGCTATTCTCAAAAAATGAACAAACCCGTAGTTATCATGAAATCAAAAACCACATTTCATTGGCTTGATTCCAAACGAATTAGACTAGCAATTCGCCAAAAACGTACAAACGAAGTTATCATGAAATTAAAAACCACATTTCATCCCCTCGATTCCAATCGAATTAGACTGGCAGTTCGCCGAAAATGAACAAACTTGAAGTTGTCATGAAATCAAAAACCACTTTTCGTTGGCTCGATTCCAATCGAATTAGACTAGCAATTCGCCAAGAAACGAAAAAACTTGAATTTATCAAGAAATCAAAAACTACTTTTCATTGGCTCGATTCCAATTGAATTAGTCTAGCTATTCACAAAAAACAACAAACCCGAAGTTATCAAGAAATCAAGAACCGCATTTCATTGGCTCGATTCCAGTCCAATTAGACTAGCAATTCGCCAAAAATGAAAAAAACCCAAAATTATCTTGATATCAAAAAACACTTTTCATTTGCTCTCCAATCGAATTAGGCTAGCAATTCGTCAAGAAACGAAAAACCTGAAGTTATCATTTAATCAAAAACCACTTTTCATTAGCTCGATTCCAATTGAATTAGTCTAGCTATTTGCCAAAAACGAAAAAACCCGAAATTATCATGAAATCAAAAACCGCATTTCATTGGCTTGATTCCAATCGAATTAGACTAGCAATTCGCCAAAAATGTACAAACCCGAAGTTATCATGAAATTAAAAACCACATTTCATTTGCTAGATTCCAATCGAATTAGACTAGCAATTCGCCCAAAATGAACAAACTTGAATTTGTCATGAAATCAAAAACCACTTTTCGTTGGCTCGATTCCAATCGAATTAGACTAGCAATTCGCCAAGAAACGAAAAAACTTGAATTTATCATGAAATCAAAAACTACTTTTCATTGGCTCGATTCCAATTGAATTAGTCTAGCTATTCGCGAAAAACAACAAACCCGAAGTTGTCACGAAATCAAGAACCGCATTTCATTGGCTCGATACCAGTCCAATATCACTAGCAATTCGCCAAAAATGAAAAAAACCCAAAATTATCTTGAAATCAAAAAACACTTTTCATTGGCTCGATTCCAATCGAATTAGACTAGCAACTTGCCAAGAAACGAAAAAAATCTGAAGTTATCATGAAATCAAAAACCACCTTTCATTGGCTCGATTCCAATTGAATTAGTAAAGCAATTCGCCAAAATCGAAAAAACCTGAAATTATAATGAAATCAAAAACCACTTTTCATTGGCGCGACTCCAATCGAATTAGACTAGCAATTCGTCAAGAAACGAAAAACCTGAAGTTATCATTTAATCAAAAACCACTTTTCGCTGGCTCGATTCCAAGTGAGTTAGTCTAGCTATTCGCCAAAAACGAAAAAACCCGAAATTAACATGAAATCAAAAACCACTTTTCATTGGCTCGATTCCAATCGAATTAGACTAGCAATTCGCCAAAAACGAACAAACTTGAAGTTGTCATGAAATCAAAAACCACTTTTCGTTGGCTCGATTCCAATTGAATTACACTAGCAATTCGCCAAGAAACGAAAAACTTGAATTTATCACGAAATCAAAAACTACTTTTCATTGGCTCGATTCCAATTGAATTAGTCTAGCTATTCGCGAAAAACAACAAACCCGAAGTTATCACGAAATCAAGAACCGTATTTCATTGGCTCGATTCCAGTCCAATTAGACTCGCAATTTGCCAAAAATGAAAAAAACCCAAAATTATCTTGAAATCAGGAAACACTTTTCATT
Source organism: Olea europaea var. sylvestris (assembly GCF_002742605.1). Classification (NCBI taxonomy): domain Eukaryota; kingdom Viridiplantae; phylum Streptophyta; class Magnoliopsida; order Lamiales; family Oleaceae; genus Olea; species Olea europaea. The sequence goes on along the minus strand of NW_019243591.1, from coordinate 79,917 downwards.
TGCTCGATTCCAATCGAATTAGACTAGCAATTCGTCAAGAAACGAAAAACCTGAAGTTATCATTTAATCAAAAACCACTTTTCATTGGCTCGATTCCAATTGAATTAGTCTAGCTATTTGCCAAAAACGAAAAAACCCGAAATTATCATGAAATTAAAAACCAAGTTTCATTGGCTTGATTCCAATCGAATTAGACTAGCAATTCGCCAAGAAACGAAAAAACTTGAATTTATCATGAAATCAAAAACTACTTTTCATTGGCTCGATTCCAATTGAATTAGTCAAGCTATTCGCGAAAAATAACAAACCCGAAGTTATCACGAAATCAAGAACCGCATTTCATTGGCTCGATTCCAGTCCAATTAGACTAGCAATTCGCCAAAAACGAAAAAAACCCAAAATTATTTTGAAATCAAAAAACACTTTTCATTTGCTCGATTCCAATCGAATTAGACTAACAATTCGTCAAGAAACGAAAAACCTGAAGTTATCATTTAATCAAAAACCACTTTTCATTGGCTCGATTCCAATTGAATTAGTCTAGCTATTCGCCAAAAATGAAAAAACCCGAAATTATCATGAAATCAAAAACCACTTTTCATTGGCTCGATTCCAATCGAATTAGACTAGCAATTCGTCAAGAAACGAAAAACCTGAAGTTATCATTTAATCAAAAACCACTTTTCGTTGGCTCGATTCCAAGTGAGTTAGTCTAACTATTCGTCAAAAACGAAAAAACCCGAAATTACCATGAAATCAAAAACCACTTTTCATTGGCTCGAATCCAATCGAATTAAACTAGCAATTCGCCCAAAACGAACAAACTTGAAGTTGTCATGAAATCAAAAACCACTTTTCGTTGGCTCGATTCCAATTGAATTACACTAGCAATTCGCCAAGAAACGAAAAAACTTGAATTTATCATGAAATCAAAAACTACTTTTCATTGGCTCGATTCCAATTGAATTAGTCTAGCTATTCGCGAAAAATGACAAACCCGAAGTTATCACGAAATCAAGAACCGTATTTCATTGGCTCGATTCCAGTCCAATTAGACTAGCAATTTGCCAAAAATGAAAAAAACCCAAAATTATCTTGAAATCAGAAAAAACTTTTCATTTGCTCGATTACAATCGAATTAGACTAGCAGTTCGTCAAGAAACGAAAAACCTAAAGTTATCATTTAATCAAAAACCACTTTTCATTGGCTCGATTCCACTTGAATTAGTCTAGCTATTTGCCAAAAATGAAAAAAAACCCGAAATTATCATGAAATCAAAAACCACATTTCATTGGCTTGATTCCAATCGAATTAGACTAGCAATTCGCCAAAAACGTACAAACCCGAAGTTACCATGAAATTAAAAACCACATTTCATTCGCTAGATTCCAATCGAATTAGACTAGCAATTCGCCAAAAACGAAACAACTTGAAGTTGTCATGAAATCAAGAACCACTTTTCGTTGGCTCGATTCCAATCGAATTAGACTAGCAATTTGCCAAGAAACGAAAAAACTTGAATTTATCATGAAATCAAAAACTACTTTTCATTGGCTCGATTCCAATTGAATTAGTCTAGCTATTCGCGAAAAACAACAAAACGAAGTTATCACGAAATCAAGAACCGTATTTCGTTGGCTCGATTACAGTCCAATTAGACTAGCAATTTGCCAAAAATGAAAAAAACCCAAAATTATCTTGAAATCAAAAAACACTTTTCATTTGCTCGATTCCAATCGAATTGGACTAGCAATTCGTCAAGAAACGAAAAACCTAAAGTTATCATTTAATCAAAAACCACTTTTCATTGGCTCGATTCCAATTGAATTAGTCTAGCTATTTGCCAAAAACGAAAAAACCCGAAATTATCATGAAATCAAAAACCACATTTCATTGACTTGATTCCAATCGAATTAGACTAGCAATTCGCTAAAAACGTACAAACCCGAAGTTATCATGAAATTAAAAACCACATTTCATTTGCTAGATTCCAATCGAATTAGACTAGCAATTCACCAAAAACGAAAAAACTTGAAGTTGTCATGAAATCAAAAATCACTTTTCGTTGGCTCGATTCCAATCGAATTAGACTAGCAATTCGCCAAGAAACGAAAAAACTTGAATTTATCATGAAATCAAAAACTACTTTTCATTGGCTCGATTCCAATTGAATTAGTCTAGCTATTCGCAAAAAACAACAAACCCGAAGTTATCACGAAATCAAGAACCGCATTTCACTGGCTCGATTCCAGTCCAATTGGACTAGCAATTCGCCAAAAATGAAAAAAACCCAAAATTATCTTGAAATCAAAAAACACTTTTCATTTGCTCGATTCCAATCGAATTAGACTAGCAATTGGTCAAGAAACGAAAAACCTGAAGTTATCATTTAATCAAAAACCACTTTTCATTGGCTCGATTCCAATTGAATTAGTCTAGCTATTCGCCAAAAATAAAAAAAAAACCCGAAATTATCATGAAATCAAAAACCACTTTTCATTGGCTCGATTCCAATCGAATTAGACTAGCAATTCATAAAGAAACGAAAAAACCTGAAGTTATCATGTAATCAAAAACCACTTTTCGTTGGTTCGATTCCAATTGAATTAGTCTAGCTATTCACCCAAAAAGAAAAGACCCGAAATTATCAAGAAATCAAAAACTAATATTCATTAGCTCGATTCCAATCGAATTAGATTAGCAATTCACCAAAAATGAACAAACCCGAAGATATCATGAAATCAAAAACCACTTTTCATTGGCTCGATTCCAATCGAATTAGTCCAGCTACTCGCCAAAAATGAACAAACCAGAAGCTATCATGAAATCAAAAACCACATTTCATTGGCTCGGATCCAATCGAATTAGACTAGCAATTCGCTAAAATCGAACAAACCCGAAGTTATCTTGAAATCAAAAACCACTTTTCATTGGCTCGATTCTAATCGAATTAGACTAACAATTTGCCAAAAATGAACAACCCCAAAGTCATTTCAAAGTCAAAAATCACTTTTCGTTGGCTCGATTCCAATCGAATTGCACTAACAATTCACCAAAAATGAACAAACCTGAAGTAATCATGAAATCAAAAGAAACTTCTCAACGGCTCGATTCCAATCGAATTAGACTAGCAATTCGCCAAAATGAACAAGCCCGAAGTTATCTTGAAATCAAAACCCACTTTTCATTCATTCGATTCCCATCGAATTAGGCTAGCAATTTGCCAAAAATGAAAAAAAAAACCAAAAATTATCATGATATCAAAAATCACTTTTCATTAACTCGATTCCAATCGAATTAGGCTACCAATTCGTCAAGAAACGAAAAACCTGGAGTTATCATTTAATCAAAAACCACTTTTCATTGGCTCGATTCTAATCGAATTACACAAACAATTCGCCAAAAATGAACAAACGCGAAGTAATCATGAAATCAGAAGAAACTTTTCATTGGCTCGATTCCAATCGAATTAGACTAGCAATTCGCCAAAAATGAACAACCCAGAAGTTAACTTGAAGTCGAAAACCACTTTTCATTGGCTCGATTCCAATCAAATTACACTAGCAATTTTCCAAAAATGAACAAACCCGAAGTTATCATGAAATCAAAGGCCACTTTTCATTGGCTCGATTCCAATCGAATTAGACTAGCGATTCGCCAAAACGAACAATCCCGAAGTTATCATGAAATCAAAACCCACTTTTCGTTCGCCCGATTCAAATCAAACTGGACTAACAATTTGCCAAAAACGAAGAAACCCTAAGGCATCAAGAAATCAAAAGCCACTTCTCATTGGCTCGATTCTAATCGAATTAGACTAGCAGTTCGCCAAAAATGTACAAACTCGAAATTATCATGAAATCAAAAACCACATTCCATTGGCTCGATTCCAATCGAATTAGACTAGAAATTAGCCAAGAAACGAAAAAACCTGAAGTTATCATGAAATCAGAAATCACTTTACATTGGCTCGATTCCAATAGAATTAGACTTGCAATTCGCCAAAAAGAACAAACTCGTAGTTATCATTAAATTAAAAACCACTTTTCATTGGCTCGATTCCAATCGAAATAGACTAGCAATTCGCTATAAAGGAACAAACCCGAAGTTATCATGAAATCAAAAACAACTTTTCATTGGCTTGATTCCAATCGAATTAGACTAGCAATTCGCCAAAACGAACAAACCCGAAATTATCATGCAATCAAAACCCACTTTTCATTCTTTCGATTCCAATCGAATTAGACTAGCAATTTACCAAAAATGAACAAACCCAAAGTTACCAAGAAATCAAAAGCCACTTTTCATTGGCTCAATTCCAATCGAATTTGGCTAGCAATTTGCCAAAAATGAACAAAACCGAAATTATCATGAAATCAACAACCACTTTTCATTGGCTCGATTACAATCGAATTAGACTAGCAATTTGCCAAGAAACTAAAAAACCTGAAGTCATCATGAAATCAAAAACCACCTTTCATTGGCTCGATTCCAATTGAATTAGTCTAGCAATTCGCCAAAAACTAACAAACCTGAAATTATCATGAAATCAAAAATCACTTTTCATTGGCGCGACTCCAATCGAATTAGACTAGCAATTCCCTAAAAATGAACAAACCCGAAGTTATTGAGAAATCAAGAACCACTTTTCGTTGGCCCGATTCCAGTCGAATTAGTCTAGCTATTCGCAAAAAACGAACAAACCCGTAGTTGTCATTTAATGAAAAACCACTTTTCGTTGGCTCGATTCCAATTGAATTAGTCTAGCTATTTGCCAAAAAATGAAAAAACCCGAAATTATTCATGAAATCAAAACCACTTTTCATTGGCTCGATTCCAATCGAATTAGACTAGCAATTCGCAGAAAATGAACAAACTCAAAGTTATCATGAAATCAAAAGCCAATTTTCATTGGCTCGATCCAATCGAATTAGACTAGCAATTCGCTAAAAACAAACAAACCCGAAATTATCATGAAATCAAAAACCACTTTTCATTAGTTCGATTCCAGTCTAATTAGACTAGTAATTCATAAAGAAACGTAAAAACCTGAAGTTATCATGTAATCAAAAACCACTTTTCATTAGTTCGATTCCAGTCTAATTAGACTAGTAATTCATAAAGAAACGTAAAAACCTGAAGTTATCATGTAATCAAAAACCACTTTTCGTTGGTTCGATTCCAATTGAATTAGTCTAGCTATTCACCCAAAATGAAAAAACCCGAAATTATCGTGAAATCAAAAACCAATATTCATTAGCTCGATTCCAATCGAATTAGATTAGCAATTTACCAAAAACGAACAAACCCGAAGATATCATGAAATTAAAGACCACTTTTCATTGGCTCGATTCCAATCGAATTAGTCCAGCTACTCGCCAAAAGTGATCAAAACCGAAGCTATCATGAAATAAAAAACCACATTTCATTGGCTCGAATCCAATCAAATTAGACTAGCAATTCGCTAAAAATGAACAAACACGAAGTTATCTTTAAATCAAAAATCACTTTTCATTGGCTCGATTCTAATCGAATTAGACTAGCAATTCGCCAAAAATGAACAACCCCGAAGTTATTTCAAAGTCGAAAACCACTTTTCATTGGCTCGCTTCCAATCGAATTACACTAACATTCACCAAAAATGAACAAACCTGAAATAATCAAGAAATCAAAAGAAACTTTTCAATGGCTCAATTCCAATCGAATTAGACTAGCGATTCGCCAAAATGAACATACCCGAAGTTATCTTGAAATCAAAACCCACTTTTCATTCGTTCGATTCCAATCGAATTAGGCTAGCAATTTGCCAAAAATGAAAAAAAAACCAAAAATTATCATGACATCAAAAACCACTTTCATTAGCTCGATTCCAATCGAATTAGGCTACCAATTCGTCAAGAAACGAAAAACCTGAAGTTATCATTTAATCAAAAACCACTTTTCGTTGGCTCATTACACTAACAATTCGCCAAAAATGAACAAACGCGAAGTAATCATGAAATCAAAAGAAACTTTTCATTGGCTCGATTCCAATCGAATTAGACTAGCAATTCGCCAAAAATGAACAACCCAGAAGTTAACTTGAAGTCGAAAACCACTATTCATTGGCTCGATTCCAATCAAATTACACTAGTAATTCGCCAAAAATGAACAAACCCGATGTTATCATGAAATCAAAGGCCACTTTTCATTGGCTAGATTCCAATCGAATTAGACTAGCGATTCGCCAAAACAAACAATCCCGAAGTTATCATGAAATCAAAACCCACTTTTCGTTCGCTCGATTCAAATCAAGCTGGACTAGCAATTTACCAAAAACGAAGAAACCGAAGGTATCAAGAAATCAAAAGCTACATTTCATTGGCTCGATTCCAATCGAATTAGACTAGTAGTTCGCCAAAAATGTACAAACTCGAAATTATCATGAAACCAAAAACCACATTCCATTGGCTCGATTCCAATCGAATTAGGCTAGAAATTCACCAAGAAACGAAAAAACCTGAAGTTATCATGAAATCAAAAATCACTTTACATTGGCTCGATTCCAATAGAATTAGACTAGCAATTCGCTAAAAACGAATAAACCCGTAGTTATTATGAAATCAAAAGCCACATTTCATTGACTCAGTCCCAATCGAATTAGACTAGAAATTCGCCAGACCCGAAGTTATCATGAAATCAAAAGCCACTTTTCATTGGCTTGATTCCAATTGAATTAGTCTAGCTATTTGCCAAAAAAGAACAAACCCAAAGTTATCATGAAATCAAAACCCACTTTCCATTCGTTCGATTCCAATCGAATTAGTCCAGCAATTCGCCAAAAACGAACAAACCTGAACTTATCATGAAATCAAAAACCACTTTCATTAGCTCGATTCCAATAGAATTAGATAACAATTCGCCAAAAACGAACTACCCCGAAGTTATCTTGAAATCGAAAACCATTTCTCATTGGCTTGATTCCAATCGAATTACACTAGCAATTCGCCAAAAACGAAAAAACTCGAAGTTATCAACAAATCAAAAGCCACTTTTCATTGGCTCGATTCCAATCGAATTAGACTAGCGATTCGTCAAAACGATCAAACTCAAAGTTATCAAGAAATCAAAACCCACTTTTCATTCGTTTGATTCCAATTGAATTAGTCCAGTTATTCACCGAAAATGAACAAACCCGAAGTTATCATGAAATCAAAAACCACATTTTTTTGGCTCGATTCCAATCGAATTAGATTAGCAATTCCCCAAAAACGAACAGCCCTGAAGTTATCTTAAAATCGAAAACAACTTTTCAATGGCTCGATTCAAATCGAATTACACTAGCAATTTCCCAAAAACGAACAAAGCCGAAATTATCATGAAATCAAAAGTCCCTTTTCATTGGCTCGATTCCAATCGAATTAGACTAGCAATTCGCCAAGACGAACAATCCTGAAATTATCATGAAATCAAAACTCACTTTTCATTCGTTCGACTCCAATCGACTTAGATTAGCAATTTGCAAACAAAGAACCAAAAGAAGTCATCAAGAATTCAGAAGCCACTTTTCATTGGCTCGATTCCAATCGAATTAGACTAACAATTTGCCAAAAATGAGCAAACCTGAAATTATCATGGAATCAAAGGCCAATTTTCATTGGCTCGATTCCAGTCGAATTACACTAGCAATTCGACAAGAAATGAAAAAACCTGAAGTTACCATGAAATCAAAAACCACTTTTCATTGGCTCGATTCCAATTGAATTAGTCTTGCTATATGCCAAAAATGAACAAACCCGAACTTATCTGGAAATCAAAAACCACTTTACATTGGCTAGATTCCAATCGAATTAGACTAGCAATTCGCCAAAATGAACAAACCCGAACTTATCAAGAAATCAAAACCCACTTTTCATGATAACTTCGGGTTTGTTTGTTTTTGGTGAATAGCTGGACTAATTCGATTCCAATTTTCATTGGCTCGATTCCTATCAAATTGGACTAACAACTAGCCAAAAAAGAACAACCCCGAGGTTAACTTTAAATCGAAAACCCCTTTTCATTGGCTCGATTCCAATCAAATTACACTAGCAATTCGACAAAACGAACAAACCCGAATTTATCATGAAATCGAAACCCACTTTTCAGCCGTTCGATTCCAATCGAATTAGACTAGCAATTTGCCAAAAATGAACAAATCAAAGTTATCGAGAAATCAAAAGCCACTTTTCAATGACTCGACTCCAATCGAATTAGACTAGCAATTCACCAAAAATGAACAAATCTGAAATTATAAAGAAATCAAAAACCACTTTTCATTGGCTCGATTACAATCTAATTGGACTAGCAATTCGACAAAAAAAGGAAAAACCCGAAGTTATCATGAAATAAAAAACCACTTTTCATTGGCTCGATTCCAATCGAATTAGTCTAGCTATTCGCCAAAAATGAACAAACCCAAAGTTATCATGAAATTAAAACCCACATTTCATTGGCTTGATTCCGATCGAATTAGGCTAGCAATTTGCCAAAAATGAACAAACCCGAATTAGCATGAAATCAAAAACCACATTTCATTGGCTCGATTCCAATCGAATTAGACTAGCAATTCGTCAATAATGAACAAACCTAAAGTTATCTTAAAATCAAAAACCACTATTCTTTGGCCCGATTCCAATCGAATTACACTAGCAATTGCCCAAAAATGAACAAACCCAAAGTTATCATGAAATCAGAAGCCAGTTTTCGTTGGCTCATTTCCAGTCGAAATAGACTCAAAAATTTGCCAAAACGAACAAACCCGAAGTTATCACGAAATCAAGACCCAATTTTCATTCGTTCGATTCCAATCGAATTAGTCCAGCTATTCGCCAATAACGAACATACCCAAAGTTATCATGAAATCAAAAACCACATTTCAGTAGCTCGATTCCAATCGAATTAGACTAGCAATTCGCCAAAAATGATCGAACCCGAAGTTATCATGAAATAAAAATCCACTTTTCATTGGCTCGAGTCAAATAAAATTAGACTAGCAATTCGCCAAAAATGAACAACCCCGAAGTTATCTTGAAGTCGAAAACCACTTTTCATTGGCTCGATTCCAATCGAATTAGACTAGCAAGTCACCATGAAATGAAAAGACCTGAAGTTATCATGAAATCAAAAACCACTTTTTATTGGCTTGATTCCAATCAAATTAGTCTAGCTATTCGCCAAAAACGAACAAACCCGATGTTATCATGAAATCAAAGACCACATTTCATTGGCTCGATTCCAATGGAATTACACTTGCAATTCGCCAAAAAAGAATAAACCCGAAGTTATTATGAAATCAAAAGCAACTTTTCATTGGCTCAGTCCCAATCGAATTCGACTAGAAATTCGCCAAAAACGAACAGACCCGAAGTTATCATGAAGTCAAAAGCCACTTTTCATTGGCTCGATTCCAATCGAATTAGTCGAGCTATTCACCAAAAATGAACAAACCCGAAGTTATCATGAAATCATAACCCACTTTTCATTCGTTCGATTCCAATCGAATTAGTCTAGTTATTCACTAAAAACGAACAAACTCGAAGTTCTCATGAAATCAAAAACCAGATTTTATTGGCTTGATTCCAATCGACTTCGACTAGCAATTCGTCAAAAATGAACAAACTCGAAGTTAACATGAAATTAAAAGCCACCTTTCGCTGGCTCGATTCCAATCGAATTAGTCTAGCTATTCACCAAAAATGAACAAACCCAAAGTTCTCATGAAATTAAAAACCACATTTCATTGGCTCGATTCCAATCGAATTAGACTAGCAATTTCGCCAAAAACAAACAAACTCGAAGTTATCATGAAATCAAAAACAACTTTTCATTGGCTCGATTTCGATCGAATTACACTAGCAATTCGCCAAAAACGAACAAAGCCGAAGTTATCAAGAAACCAAAAACCACTTTCATTGGCTTGATTCCAATCGAATTAGACTACCACTTCGCCAAAAATGAACTACCCGAAAGTTTTCTTGAAATCGAAAACCACTTCTCATCGGCTTTATTCCAATCGAATTACACTAGCAATTCGCCAAAAATGAACAAACTCGAAGTTATCAACAAATCAAAATCCACTTTTCATTGGCTTGATTCCAATTGAATTAGACAAGCAACTCGCCAAAACGATCAAACCCGAAGTTATCAAGAAATCAAAACCCACTATTCATTTGTTCGATTCCAATCGAATTAGTCCAGTTATTCGCCAAAAATGAACAAGCCCGAAGTTATCATGAAATCAAAAACCACATTTTATTGGCTCGATTCCAATCGAATTAGACTAGCAATTCTCCAAAAACAAACAACCCCGAAGTTATCTTAAAATTGAAAACAACTTTTCATTGGCTCGATTCCAATCGAATTACACTAGCAATTCCCCAAAAACGAACAAACCCGAAGTTATCATGAAGTCAAAAGTCTCTTTTCATTGGCTCGATTCCAATCGAATTAGACTAGCAATTCGCCAAGATGAACAATCCCGAAATTATCATGAAATCAAAACTCACTTTTCATTCGTTCGACTCCAATCAACTTAGACTAGCAATTTGCAAAAAAAGAACAAAACGAAGTCATCAAGAATTCAGAAGCCACTTTTCATTGGCTCGATTCCAATCGAATTAGACTAACAATTCGCCAAAAATGAGCAAACCTGAAATTATCATGGAATCAAAGACCAATTTTCATTGGCTTGATTCCAATCGAATTACACTAGCAATTCGACAAGAAACGAAAAAACCTGAAGTTACCATGAAATCATAAACCATTTTTCGTTGGCTCGATTCCAATTGAATTAGTCTTGCTATTTTCAAAAAATGAACAAATCCGAACTTATCAGGAAATCAAAAACCACTTTTTGTTGGCTAGATTCCAATCTAATTAGACTAGCAATTCGTCAAATGAACAAACCCGAACTTATCAAGAAATCAAAACCCACTTTTCATTCATTCGATTCCAATCGAATTAGTCCAGCTATTCACCAAAAACAAACAAACCCGAAGTTATCATGAAATCAAAAATCACATTTTATTGGCTCGATTCCAATCTAGTTAGACTAGCAATTCACCAAAAATGAACAAACCCGAAGTTATCGTGAAATCAAAAACCAATTTCCATTAGCTCGATTCCAATCAAATTGGACTAACAATTAGCCAAAAACGAACAACTCCGAAGTTAACTTGAAATCGAAAACCTCTTTCCATTGGCTCAATTCCAGTAAAATTACACTAGCAATTCGACAAAATGAACAAACCCAAAGTTATCATGAAATCAAAACCCACTTTTCATTCGTTCGATTCCGATCAAATTAGACTAGCAATTTGCCAAAAACGAACAAATCGAAGTTATCGAGAAATCAAAAGCCACTTTTCAATGACTTGATTCCAATCGAATTAGACTAGCAATTCACCAAAAGTGATCAAACCTGAAATTATAAAGAAATTAAAAACCACTTTTCATTGGCTCGATTCCAATCGAATTAGTCTAGCTATTCACCAAAAAAGAACAAACCCGAAGTTATCATAAAATCAAAACCCACATTTCATTGGCTCGATTCCGATCGAATTAGGCTAGCAATTCGCTAAAAATGAACAAACCCGAATTATCATGACATCAAAAACCACATTTCATTGGCTCGATTCCAATCGAATTAGACTAGCAATTCGCCAAAAATGAACAAACCTAAAGTTATCTTAAAATAAAAAACCGCTATTCATTGGCTCGATTCAAATCTAATTACACTAGCAATTGCCCAAAAGTGAACAAACCCCAAGTTATCATGAAATCAGAAGCCAGTTTTCATTAGCTCGATTCAAGTCGAAATAGACTCGAAAATTCGCCAAAACGAACAAACCCGAAGTTATCATGAAATCAAGACCCTGTTTTCATTCGTTCAATTCCAATCGAATTAGTCCAGCTATTCGCCAATAACGAACATACCCGAAGTTATGGTGAAATCAAAAACTACATTTCAGTAGCTCGATTCCGATCGAATTAGACTAGCAATTCGCCAAAAACGATCAAACCCGAAGTTATCATGAAATAAAAATCCACTTTCCATTGGCTCAATTCAAATAGAATTAGACTAGCAATTCGCCCAAAATGAACAACCCCGAAGTTATCTTGAAATCGAAAACCACTTTTCATTGGGTCGATTCCAATCGAATTAGACTAGCAAGTCACCAAGAAACGAAAAAACCTGAAGTTATCATGAAATCAAAAACCACTTTTCATTGGGTTGATCCCAATCGAATTAGTCTAGCTATTCGCCAAAAATGAACAAACCCGAAGTTATCATGAAATCAAAGACCACAATTCATTGGCTCGATTCCAATCGAATTAGACAAGCAATTCGCCAAAAATGAACAAATCAGAAGTTATCATGAAATCAAAAACCACATTTGATTGGCTCGATTTCAATCAAATTAGAGTAGCAATTCGCCCAAGACGAACAACCCCAAAGTTATCTTAAAATCGAAAACCACTTTTCATTGGCTCGATTCCAATCGAATTACACTAGCAATTCGCAAAAACGAACAAACCTAAAGTTATCTTGAAATCAAAACTCACTTCTCATTCCTTTGACTCCAATCGAATTAGACTAGCAATTTGCTAAAAATGAACAAGCCGAGGTTATCAAGAAATCAAAAGCCACTTTTCATTGGCTCGATTCCAATCAAATTAGACTAGCAATTGGCCAGAAACGAACAAACCTGAAATTATCATGAAAACAAAAACCTCTTTTCAATGGCTCGCTTCTAATCAAATTACACTAGCAATTCGACAAGAAACGAAAAAACCTGAAGTTATCATGAAATCAAAAATAACTTTTCATTGGCTCGATTCCAATTGAATTAGTCTAGCTATTCGCCAAAAATGAACAGACCCGAAGTTATCATGAAGTCAAAAGCCACTTTTCATTGGCTCGACTCCAATCGAGTTAGTCTAGCTATTTGCCAAAAATGAACAAACCTAAAGTTATCATGAAATCAAAACCCGCTTTTCATTCGTTCGATTCCAATTGAATTAGTCCAGCTATTCGCTAAAAACGAACAAACCCGAAGTTCTCATGAAATCAAAAACCAGATTTTATTGGCTCGATTCCAATCGACTTCGACTAGCAATTCGCCAAAAATTAACAAACCCGAAGTTATCATGAAATTAAAAGCCACTTTTCTTTGGCTCGATTCCAATCGAATTAGTCTAGCTATTCACCAAAAATGAACAAACCCGAAGTTTTCATGAAATCAAAAACCACTATTCATTGGCTCGATTCCAATCGAATTAGACTAGCAATTTGGCCAAAATAAACAAACCCGAAGTTATCATGAAATCAAAAACAACTTTTCATTGGCTTGGTTCCGATCAAATTACACTAGCAATTCGCCAAAAATGAACAAACCCGAAGTTATCATGAAATCAAAAACCACTTTCATTGGCTTGATTCCAATCGAATTAGACTAGTAATTCGCCAAAAATGAACTACCCCGAAGTTATCTTGAAATCGAAATCCACTTCTCATTAGCTTAATTCAAATCGAATTACACTAGCAATTCACCAAAAACGAATAAACTCGAAGTTATCAAGCAATCAAAAGCCACTTTTCATTGGCTCGATTCCAATCGAATTAGACTAGCAATTCGCCAAAACAATCATACCTGAAGTTATCAAGAAATCAAAACCCACTTTTCATTCATTCAATTCCAATCGAATTAGTCCAGCTATTCGCCAAAAATGAACAAACCCGAAGTTATCATGAAAACAAAAACCACATTTTATTGGCTCGATTCCAATCGAATTAGACTAGTAATTTGCCAAAAACGAACAACCCCAAAGTTATCTTAAAATCGAAAACAACTTTTCATTGGCTCGATTCCTGTCGACTTACACTAGCAATTTGCCAAAAATGAACAAACTCGAAGTTATCATGTAATCAAAAGTCCCTTTTCATTGGCTCGATTCCAATCGAATTAGACTAGCAATTCACAAAAACGAACAATCCCAAAGTTACCATGAATTCAAAACTCACCTTTCATTCGTTCCGCTCCAATCGAATTAGACTAGCAATTTGAAAAAAATGAACAAATCGAAGTCATCAAGAATTCAGAAGCCACTTTACATTAGCTTGATTCAAATCAAATTACACTAGCAATTCACCAAAAATGAACAAACCGAAGTTGTCATGAAATCAAGACCCACTTTTCATTAGTTCGATTCCAATCAAATTAGTCCGGCTATTCGCTAATAACGAACAAACCCGAAGTTATCATGAAATCAAAAACCATGTTCTAGTGGCTCGATTCAAATTGAATTAGACTAGCAATTCGCCAAAAATGAACAACCCCAAAGTTATCTTGAAATCGAAAACCATTTTTCATTGGCTAGATTCCAGTCGAATTAGACTAGCAATTCCCCAAAAACGAACAAACCGAAGTTATCTTGAAATCAAAAACCACTTTTCATTCGTTCGATTCCAATCGAATTACTCTAGCAATTGGCAAAAAAATGAAAAAGCCCGAAGTTATCATGAAATCAAAAGCCACTTTTCATTGGCTCGATTCCAATTGAATTAGACTAGCAATTCGGCAAAATGAACAAGCCCGAAGTTATCATGAAATCAAAACCCACTTTTCATTCGTTCGAATCCAATGGAATTAGGCTAGCAATTTGCCAAAAAAGAACAAACCGAAGTTATCAAGAAATCACAGCCACTTTTCATTGGCTCAATTCCAATCGGATTAGTCCAACTATTCGCCAAAAATGAACAAACCTGAAATTATCATGAAATCAAAAACCACTTTTCATTGGCTCGATTTCAATCTAATTAAACTAGCAATACACCAAGAAACGAAAGAAACCAAAGTTATCAGGAAAGCAATAACCTTTTTTCATTAGCTCGATTCCAATCTAATTAGTCTAGCTATTCACCACAAACGAACAAACCCGAAGTTATCATGAAATCAAAAACCACATTTCATTGGCTCAATTCCAATCAAATTAGTCTAGCAATTCGCCAAAAACTAACAAACGCAAAGTTATCATGGAATCAAAAACCACATTTCATTGGCTCGATTCCAATGTAATTAAACTAGCACTTTGCCAAAAACGAACAACCCCAAAGTTATCTTAAAATAAAAAAACCGCTTTTCATTGGCTAAGTTCCAATCGAATTATACTAGCAATTCGACAAAAACGAACAACCTAGAAGTTAACAAGAAATCAAAACCCTCTTTTCAGTGGCTCGTTTCCAATCGAATTAGACTAGCAATTTGCCAAAATGAACAACCTCGAAGTTAACAAGAAATCAAAACCCTCTTTTCATTGGCTCGATTCCAATCGAATTAGACTAGCAATTTGCCAAAACAAACAAACCCGAAGTTATCAAGAAATCAAAACACACTTTTCATTCTTTCATTCCAATCGAAATAGTCTAGCTATTCGCCAAAAATGAACAAACCCGAAGTTATCATGAAATCAAAAACCACATTTTATTGGCTCGATTCCAATCGAATTAGACTAGCAATTCGTCAAAAACGAACAAACCCGAAGTTATCATGAAATTAAAAACCACTTTTCATTGGCTCGATTCCGATCGAATTAGGCTAGCAATTTGCCAAAATGAACAACCTCGAAGTTAACAAGAAATCAAAACCCTCTTTTCATTGGCTCAATTCCAATCGAATTAGTCTAGCTATTCGCCAAAAATGAACAAACCCGAAGTTATCATGAAATCAAAAACCACATTTTATTGGCTCGATTCCAATCGAATTAGACTTGCAATTCACCAAAAATGAACAAACATAAAATTATCATGAAATCAAAAACCACTTTTATTCGGCTCAATTCCAATCAAATTAGACAAGCAATTCACCAAGAAAAGAAAAAACCCGAAGTTATCGTGAAATCAAAAACCTCTTTTCATTGGCTCAATTCCAATCGAATTAGTCTAGCTATTCGCCAAAAATGAACAAACCCGAAGTTATCATGAAATCAACAAACACATTTCATTGGCTCGATTCCGATCGAATTAGGCTAGCAATTTGCCAAAACTGAACAAAATCGAAGTTATCATGAAATCACAAACCACATTTCATTGGCTTGATTCCAATCGAATTAGACTAGCAATTCGCCTAAAACGAACAAACCCAAAGTTATCTTAAAATCAAAAACCACTTTTCATTGGCTCGATTCCAATCGAATTATACTAGCAATTGGTCAAAAATGAACAAACCCAAAGTCATCAAGAAATCAGAAACCACTTTTCATTGGTTTGATTCCAATCAAATTAGTCTAGCTATTCGCCAATAACGAACAAACACGAAGTTATCATGAAACCAAAAACCACGTTTCAGTGGCTCGATTCTAATCGAATTATACTAGCAATTCGCCAAAAACGAACAAACCAGAAGTTATCATGAAATAAAAAACCACTTTTTATTGGCTTGATTCAAATTGAATTAGACTAGCAATTCGCCAAAAATGAACAACCTCGAAGTTATCTTGAAATCGAAAACCACTTTTCACTGGCTCGATTCCAATCGAATTAGACTAGCAAGTCGCCAAGAAACGAAAAAACCTGAAGATATCAAGAAATCAAGAACCACTTTTCATTGGCTTGATTCCAATCAAATTAGTCTAGCTATTCGTAAAAAACGAACAAACCCGAAGTTATCATGAAATCAAAAACCACATTTCATTGGCTCGATTCCAATCGAATTAGACTAGCAAATCGCCAAAAAGGAATAAATCTGAAGTTATCATGAAATCAAAAACCACATTTGATTGGGTCGATTCCAATCGAATTAGACTAGAAATTCGTCCAAAACGAACAACCCCAAAGTTATCTCAAAATCGAAAACCACTTTTCATTAGGTCGATACCAATCGAATTACGCTAGCAATTCGCCAAAAATGGACAAACCCGAAGTTATCATGAAATCAAAAGCCCCTTTTCATTGGCTCGATTCCCATCGAATTAGACTAGCAATTCGCCAAAACGAACAACCCGAAGTTATCATGAAATCAAAACTCACTTTTCATTTGTTTTTTACTCCAATCGAATTAGACTAGCAATTTGCCAAAAACGAGCAAGCCGAAGTTATCAAGAAATAAAAAGCCACTTTTCATTGGCTCGAATCCAATTGAATTAGACTCACAATTCGTCAAAAATGAATGAACCTGAAATTATTATGAAAACAAAAACAACTTTTCATTGGCTCGATTCCAATTGAATTAGTCTAGCTATTCGCCAAAAATGAACAAACCCGAACTTATTAGGGAATCAAGAACCACTTTTTGTTGGCTCAATTCCAATCGAATTAGACTAGCAATTCGCCAAAACGAACAAACGCGAACTTATCAAGAAATCAAAACCCACTTTTCATTCGTTCGATTCCAATCGAATTAGTCCAACTATTCCCCAAAAATGAACAAACCCGAAGATATCATGAAATCAAAAACCACATTTTATTTGCTCGATTCTAATCGACTTAGACTAGCAATTTGCTAAAAACGAACAAAATGAAATCAAAAACCAATTTTCATTGGCTCAATTCCAATCGAATTGGTCTAACAATTAGCCAAAAACGAACAACCCCGACGTAACTAGAAATCGAAAATCCCTTTTCATTGGCTCGATTCCAATCGAATTACACTAGCAATTTGACAAAACGAACAAACCCCAAGTTATCATGTAATCAAAAACCACATTTCATTGGCTCGATTCCAATTGAATTAGACTAGCAATTCGCCAAAAATGAACAAACCCGAAGTTATCATGAAATCAAAAACCACATTTCATTGGCTCGATTCCAATTGAATTAGACTAGCAATTCGCCAAAAATGAACAAACCCGAAGTTATCATGAAATCAAAAACCACATTTCATTGGCTCGATTCCAATTGAATTAGACTAGCAATTCGCCAAAAATGAACAAACCCGAAGTTATCATGAAATCAAAAACCACATTTCATTGGCTCGATTCCAATTGAATTAGACTAGCAATTCGCCAAAAATGAACAAACCCGAAGTTATCATGAAATCAAAAACCACATTTCATTGGCTCGATTCCAATTGAATTAGACTAGCAATTCGCCAAAAATGAACAAACCCGAAGTTATCATGAAATCAAAAACCACATTTCATTGGCTCGATTTCAATCGAACTAGACTAGCAATTCGTAAAAACCGAACAAACCCGAAGTTACCATGAAATCAAAAATCACTTTTCATTAGCTCGATTCCAATCTAATTGGACTAGCAATTCGCCAAGAAAAGGAAAAACCCGAAGCTATCATGAAATCAAAAACCTCTGGTCATTGGCTCGATTCCAATCGAATTAGTCTAGCTATTAGCTAAAAACGAACAAACCCGAAGTTATCATGAAATCAAAAATATCTTTTCATTGGCTCGATTCCAATCGAATTAGTCTAGCTATTAGCCAAAAACGACCAAACCCGAAGTTATCATGAAATCAAAAACCACATTTCATTGGCTCGATTCCGATCGAATTAGGCTACCAATTCGTCAAAAATGAACAAATTTGAAGTTATCAAGAAATCAAAAATCACATTTCATTGGCTCGATTCCAATCAAATTAGACTAGCAATTTGCCAAAAATGAACAAACCAAAAGTTATCTTAAAATCAAAAACCACTTTTCATTGGCTCGATTATAATCGAATTACACTAGCGATTGCCCAAAAACGAACAAACGCGAAGTTATCATGAAATCAGAAGCCACTTTTCATTGGCTCAATTCCAATCGAATTAGACTAAAAAATTCGCCAAAAGGAACAAACCCGAAGTTATCACGAAATCAAGACCCAATTTTCATTCGTTCGATTCCAATCGAATTAGTCCAGCTATTCGCCAATAATGAACAAACCTGAAGTTATCATGAAATCAAAAACTACGTTTCAGTTGCTCAATTCCAATCGAACTAGACTAGCAATTCGCAAAAAATGAACAAACCTGAAGTTATCATGAAATAAAAAACCACTTTTCGTTGGCTCGATTCATATCGAATTAGACTAGCAATTCGCCAAAAATGAACGACCCTGAAGTTATCGTGAAATCAAAAACCACTTTTCATTGGCTTAATTCCAATCGAATTAGTCTAGCTAATCTCCAAAAACGAACAAACTAGAAGTTATCATGAAATCAAAGACCACATTTCGTTGGCTCGATTCCAGTCGAATTAGACTAGCAATTCTCCAAAAATGAACAAACCCTAAGTTATCATTAAATCAAAAACCACATTTGGTTGGCTCGATTCCAATCGAATTAGACAAGCAATTCGCCAAAAAATGAACAACCCCAAAGTTATCTTAAAATCGAAAACCGCTTTTCATTGGCTCGATTCCAGTTGAATTACACTAGCGATTCGCCAAAAACGAACAAACTTGAAGTTATCATGAAATCAAAAGCTCCTTTTCATTGGCTCCATTCCAATTGAATTAGAGTAGGAATTCGCCAAAATGAACAAACCCAAAGTTATCATGAAATCAAAACTCACTTTTCATTCGTTCGACTCCAATCGAATTAGACTTGTAATTTGCCAAAAACGAACTAGCCAAAGTTATCAAGAAATCAAAAGCCACTTTTCATTAGCTCGACTGCCAAAAACGAACTAACCTGAAATTATCGTGAAAACAAAAACCACTTTTCATTGGCTCGATTCCAATCGAATTACACCAGCAATTCGACAAGAAATTAAAAAACCTGAAGTTAACATGAAATCAAAAATCACTTTTCATTGGCTCGATTCTAATTGAATTAGTCTAGTTATTCGCCAAAAACAAACAAACCCGAACTTATCATGAAATCAGGAACCAAATTTGATTGGCTTGATTCCAATTGAATTAGACTTGCAATTCGCTAAAAAAATCGGAAGTTATCAGGAAATCAAAACCCCCATTTCAGTGGTTCGATTCCAATCAAATTGGACCAGCAATTTGCCAAAAACGAACAACTCCAAAGTTATCTCAAAATCGAAAACCACTTTTCATTGGCTCAATTCAAATCGAATCACACAAGCAATTCGCCAAAAATGAACAAACCCAAAGTTATCTAGAAATCAAAGGCCACTTTTCATTGGCGCGATTCCATTCGAATTAGACTAGCAATTCGCCAAAAATGAACAAACCAAAAATTATCATGAAATCAAAAACCACTTTTCATTGGCTCGATTCCGATCAAATTAGACTAGCAATTCGCGAAAAACGAAATAACTCGAAGTTATCATGAAATAAAAAACCACATTTCGTTGGCTCGATTCCAATCGAATTAGTCTAGCTATTCGTCAAAAATGAACAAACTCGAAGTTATGATGAAATCAAAAACCACAATTCATTGGCTCAATTCCAATCGAATTAGACTAGTAATTCGCCGAAAACGAACAAACCCGAAGTTATCATGAAACCAAAAACCACTTTCATTTAGCTCCATTCCAGTCGAATTAGACTAGCAATTCGCCAAAAATGAACAACCCCAAAGTTATCTTAAAATCGAAAACAACTTTTCATTGGCTCGATTCCAATCGAATTACACTAGCGATTCGCAAAAAACAAACAAACACGAAGTTATCATGAAATCAAAAGCCACTTTTCAATGGCTCGATTCCAATCCAATTAGACTAGCAATTCGCCAAAACGAACAAACCCGGAGTTATCATGAAATCAAAACCCATTTTTCATTCGCTTGATTACAATCGAATTAGTCTAGCTATTCCCGAAAAATGAACAAACCCGAAGTTATCATGAAATCAAAAACCACATTTCATTGGCTCGATTCCAATTGAATTAGACTAGCAATTCACCAAAAACGAACAAATCCGAAGTTATCATAAAATCAAAAACCACTTTCCATTGGCTCAATTCCAATCAAATTAGACTAGCAATTCACCAAAAACGAACAACCCCAAAGTTATCTTATAATCGAAAACCACTTTTCATTGGCTCGATATCAAGCGAATTACACTTGCAATTCGTAAACAACGAACAAACCCAAAGTTATCATGAAATCAAAAGCCACTTCTCATTGGCTCGATTCCAATTGAATTAGACTAGCAATTCAGCAAAAAGAACAAGCCCGAAGTTATCATGAAATCAAAACCCACTTTTCATTCGTTTGATTCCAATGGAATTAGACAATCAATTTGCCAAAAAAGAACAAACCAAAGTTATCAAGAAATCACATCCACTTTTCATTGGCTCAATTCCAATCGGACTAGTCCAACTATTCGCCAAAAATGAACAAACCTGAAATTATCATGAAATCAAAAACCATTTTTCATTGGCTCGATTTCAATCTAATTAAACTAGCAATTCGCCAAGAAACGAAAGAAACCGAAGTTATCATGAAAGCAAAAACCTCTTTTCATTGGCTCGATTCCAATCTAATTAGTCTAGCTATTCACCATAAACGAACAAACACGAAGTTATCATGAAATCAAAAACCACATTTCATTGGCTCAATTCCAATCAAATTAGTCTAGCAATTCGCCAAAAACTAACAAACCCAAAGTTATCATGGAATTAAAAACCACATTTCATTGGCTCGATTCCAATGTAATTAGACTAGCACTTCGCAAAAAAGAACAACCCCAAAGTTATCTTAAAATAAAAAACCACTTTACATTGGCTCGATTCCAATCGAATTACACTAGCAATTCGCCAAAAACGAACAACCTAGAAGTTAACAAGAAATCAAAACCCTCTTTTCAGTGGCTCATTTCCAATCGAATTAGACTAGCAATTTGCCAAAATGAACAACCTCGAAGTTAACAAGAACTCAAAACCCTCTTTTCATTGGCTCGATTCCAATCAAATTAGACTAGCAATTTGCCAAAACAAACTAAAACCCGAAGTTATCAAGAAATCAAAACACACTTTTCATTCGTTCATTCCAATCAAAATAGTCTAGCTATTCGCCAAAAACGAACAAAAACCACATTTTATTGGCTCGATTCCAATCGAATTAGACTTACAATTCACCAAAAATGAACAAACCTGAAATTATCATGAAATCAAAAACCACTTTTATTTGGCTCGATTCCAATCAAATTAGACAAGTAATTCGCCAAGAAAAGAAAAAACCCGAAGTTCTCATGAAATCAAAAACCTCTTTTCATTGGCTCGATTCCAATCAAATTAGTCTAGCTATTTGCTAAAAATGAACAAACCCGAAGTTATCATGAAATCAACAACCACATTTCATTGGCTCGATTCCGATCGAATTAGGCTAGAAATTTGCCAAAACTGAACAAAATCGAAGTTATCATGAAATCAAAAACCACATTTCATTGGCTCGATTCCAATTGAATTAGACTAGCAATTCGCCAAAAATGAACAAACCCTAAGTTATCATGAAATCAAAAACCACATTTCATTGGCTCGATTCCAATCGAACTAGACTAGCAATTCGTAAAAACCGAACAAACCCGAAGTTACCATGAAATCGAAAACCACTTTTCATTAGCTCGATTCCAATCTAATTGGACTAGCAATTCGCCAAGAAAAGGAAAAACCCGAAGCTATCATGAAATCAAAAACCTCTTTTCATTGGCTCAATTCCAATCGAATTAGTCTAGCTATTCGCCAAAAATGAACAAACCCGAAGTTATCATGAAATAGAAAACCACATTTCATTGGCTCGATTCCGATCGAATTAGGCTACCAATTCGTCAAAAATGAACAAATCCGAAGTTATCATGAAATCAAAAACCACATTTCATTGGCTCGATTCCAATCGAATTGGACTAGCAATTCGCCCAAAACGAACAAACCCAAAGTTATCTTAAAATCAAAAATCACTTTTCATTGGCTCGATTCCAATCGAATTACACTAGCAATTGGTCAAAAATGAACAAACCCAAAGTCATCAAGAAATTAGAAACCACTTTTCATTGGCTCGATTCTAATCGAATTAGAAGAGGAAATTTGCCAAAACGAAGAAACCCGAAGTTATCATGAAATCAAAACCCAGTTTTCATTCGTTCGATTCCAATCAAACTAGTCTAGCTATTTGCCAATAACGAACAAACACGAAGTTATCATGAAACCAAAAACCACGTTTCAGTGGCTCGATTCTAATCGAATTAGACTAGCAATTCGCCAAAAATGAACAAACCCAAAGTTATCATGAAATAAAAAACCACTTTTTATTGGCTTGATTCAAATTGAATTGGACTAGCAATTCGCCAAAAATGAACAACCCCGAAGTTATCTTGAAATCGAAAACCACTTTTCATTGTCTTGATTCCAATCGAATTAGACTAGCAAGTCGCCAAGAAACGAAAAAACCTGAAGTTATCAAGAAATCAAAAACCACTTTTCATTGGCTTGATTCCAATCGAATTAGTCTAGCTATTCGTAAAAAAGGAACGAACCCGAAGTTATCATGAAATCAAAAACCACATTTCATTGGCTCGATTCCAATCGAATTAGACTAGCAAATCGTCAGAAAGGAACAAATCTGTAGTTATCATGAAATCAAAAACCACATTTGATTGGCTCGATTCCAATCGAATTAGACTAGCAATTCCCCCAAAACGAACAACCCCAAAGTTTTCTTAAAATCGAAAACCACTTTTCATTGGGTCGATTCCAATCGAATTACACTAGCAATTCGCCAAAAATGGACAAACCCGAAGTTATCATGAAATCAAAAGCCCCTTTTCATTGGCTCGATTCCTATCGAATTAGACTAGCAATTCACCAAAACGAACAACCCGAAGTTATCTTGAAATTAAAACTCACTTTTCATTCCTTTGACTCCAATCGAATTAGACTAGCAATTTTCCAAAAACGAACAAGCCGAAGTTATCAAGAAATATAAAGCCACTTTCATTGGCTCGATTCCATTCGAATTAGACTCGCAATTCGCCAAAAATGAACGAACCTGAAATTATCTTGAAAACAAAAACTACTTTTCATTGGCTCGATTCCAATCGAATTACACTAGCAATTCGACAAGAAATGAAAAAACCTGAAGTTATCACGAAATCAAAAACCACTTTTCATTGGCTCGATTCCAATCGAATTAGACTAGGAATTCGCTAAGAAACAAAAAAACCCGAAGTTATCATGAAATAAGAAACCACATTTAATTGGCTCAATTCCAATCGAATTAGTCTAGCTATTCGCCAAAAACGAACAAACCCGAAGTTATCATGAAATTAAAAACCACATTTCATTGGCTCGATTCCAATCGAATTAGACTAGCAATTTGCCAAAAAAGAACAAACCCGAAGTTATCATGAAATCAAAAACCACTTTCCATTGGCTAGATTCCAATCGAATTGGACTAGCAATTCACCAAAAACGAACAACCCCAAAGTTATCTTACAATCGAAAACCACTTTTCATTGGCTTGATTCCAATCGAATTACACTAGCAATTCGGCAAAACGAACAAGCCCGAAGTTATCATGAAATCAAAACCCACTTTTCATTCGTTCGATTCCAGTGGAATTAGGCTAGAAATTTGCCAAAAAAGAACAAATCGAAGTTATCAAGAAATCACAGCCACTTTTCATTGGCTCAATTCCAATCGGATTAGTCAACTATTCGCCAAAAATGAACAAACCTGAAATTATCATGAAATCAAAAACCATTTTTCATTGGCTCGATTTCAATCTAATTAAACTAGCAATTCGCCAAGAAACGAAAGAAACCGAAGTTATCATGAAAGCAAAAACCTCTTTTCATTGGCTCGATTCTAATCTAATTAGTCTAGCTATTCACCATAAATGAACAAACCCGAAGTTATCATGAAATCAAAAACCACATTTCATTGGCTCAATTCCAATCAAATTATTCTAGCAGTTCGCCAAAAACTAACAAACACAAAATTATCATGGAATCAAAAACCACATTTCATTGGCTCGATTAAAATGTAATTAGACTAGCACTTCGCAAAAAATGAACAACCCCAAAGTTATCTTAAAATAAAAAATCACTTTTCATTGGCTCAATTCCAATCGAATTACACTAGCAATTCGCCAAAAACGAACAACCTAGAAGTTAACAAGAAATCAAAACCCTCTTTTCAGAGGCTCGTTTCCAATCGAATTAGACTAGCAATTTGCCAAAACGAACAACCTCGAAGTTAACAAAAAATCAAAACCCTCTTTTCATTGGCTCGATTCCAATCGAATTAGACTAGCAATTCGCCAAAAAAGAACAAACCCGAAGTTATCATGAAATCAAAAACCACTTTCCATTGGCTCGATTCCAATCGAATTAGACTAGCAATTCACCAAAAAAGAACAACCCTAAAGTTATCTTATAATCGAAAACCACTTTTCATTGGCTCGATTCCAATCGGATTACACTAGCAATTCGTATACAACGAACAAACCCGAAGTTATCATGAAATCAAAAGCCACTTTTCATTGGCTCGATTCCAATCAAATTAGACTTGCAATTCGCCAAAAATGAACGAACCCGAAGTTATCATGAAATCAAAAACCACTTTTCATTGGCTCGATTCCAATCGAATTACTGTAGCAATTCGACAAGAAATGAAAAAAACCTAAGTTATCATGAAGTCAAAACCCACTTTTCATTGGCCCGATTCCAATCGAATTAAACTAGAAATTCGGAAAGAAACGAAATAACCTGAAGTTATCATGAAATAAGAAACCACATTTCATTGGCTCGATTCCAATCGAATTAGTCTAGCTATTCGCCAAAAACGAACAAACCCGAAGTTATCATGAAATTAAAAACCACATTTCATTATCTCGATTCCAATCGAATTAGACTAGCAATTCTCTAAAAAAGAACAAACCCGAAGTTAACATGAAATCAAAAACGACTTTCCATTGGCTAGATTCCAATCGAATTAGACTAGCAATTCACCAAAAACGAACAACCCCAAAGTTATCTTACAATCGAAAACCACTTTTCATTGGCTCGATTCCAATCGAATTACACTAGCAATTCTTAAACAACAAACAAGCCCGAAGTTATCATGAAATCAAAAGCCACTTTTCATTGGCTCGATTCCAATTGAATTAGACTAGCAATTCGGCAAAACGAACAAGCCCGAAGTTATCATGAAATCAAAACCCACTTTTCATTCGTTTGATTCCAATGGAATTAGGCTAGCAATTTGCCAAAAAAGAACAAACCGAAATTATCAAGAAATCAAAGCCACTTTTCATTGGCTCAATTCCAATCGGATTAGTGAACTATTCGCCAAAAATGAACAAACCTGAAATTATCATGAAATCAAAAATCATTTTTCATTGGCTCGATTTCAATCTAATTAAACTAGCAATTCGCCAAGAAACGAAAGAAACCGAAGTTATCATGAAAGCAGAAACCTCTTTTCATTGGCTCGATTCCAATCTAATTAGTCTAGCTATTCACCAGAAACGAACAAACCCGAAGTTATCATGAAATCAAAAACCACATTTCATTGGCTCAATTCCAATCAAATTATTCTAGCAGTTCACCAAAAACTAACAAACATAAAGTTATCATGGAATCAAAAACCACATTTCATTGGCTCGATTCCAATGTAATTAGACTAGCACTTCGCTAAAAACAAAAAACCCCAAAGTTATCTTAAAATAAAAAACCACTTTTCATTGGCTCGATTCCAATCCAATTACACTAGCAGTTCGCCAAAAACGAACAACCTAGAAGTTAACAAGAAATCAAAACCCTCTTTTCAGAGGCTCGTTTCCAATCGAATTAGACTAGCAATTTGCCAAAACGAACAACCTTGAAGTTAACAAAAAATCAAAACCCTCTTTTCATTGGCTCGATTCCAATCGAATTAGACTAGCAATTCGCCAAAAAAGAACAAACCTGAAGTTATCATGAAATCAAAAACCACTTTCCATTGGCTCGATTCCAATCGAATTAGACTAGCAATTCACCAAAAACGAACAACCCCGAAGTTATCTTACAATTGAAAACCACTTTTCATTGGCTCGATTCCAATGGGATTATACTAGCAATTCGTAAACAACGAACAAACCCGAAGTTATCATGAAATCAAAAGCCACTTTTCATTGGCTCAATTCCAATCAAATTAGACTCGCAATTCGCCAAAAATGAACGAACCTGAAATTATCATGAAAACAAAAACCACTTTTCATTGGCTCGATTCCAATCGAATTACTGTAGCAATTCGACAAGAAATAAAAAAACCTGAAGTTATCATGAAGTCAAAAACCACTTTTCATTGGCTCGATTCCAATCGAATTAAACTAGGAATTCGAAAAGAAACGAAGTAACCAGAAGTTATCATGAAATAAGAAACCACATTTCGTTGGCTCGATTCCAATCTAATTAGTCTAGCTATTCGCCAGAAACGAACAAAGCCGAAGTTATCATGGAATTAAAAACCACATTTCATTGGCTCAATTCCAATCGAATTAGACTAGTAATTCGCCAAAAAAGAACAAACCCGAAGTTATCATGAAATCAAAAACCACTTTCCATTGGCTCGATTCCAATCGAATTAGACTAGCAATTAACCCGAAGTTATCATGAAATCAAAAACCACTTTCCATTGGCTCGATTCCAATCGAATTAGACTAGCAATTCACCAAAAACGAACAACCCCAAAGTTATCTTATAATCAAAAACCACTTTTCATTGGCACGATTCCAATCGAATTGCACTAGCAATTCGTAAACAATGAATAAACCCGAAGTTATCACGAGAACAAAAGCCACTTTTCGTTGGCTCGATTCCAATCCAATTAGACTAGCAATTCGGCAAAATGAACAAGCTCGAAGTTATCATGAAATCAAAACCCACTTTTCATTCGTTCGATTACAATGGAATTAGACTAGCAATTTGCCAAAAAAGAACAAACCAAAGTTATCAAGAAATCACAGCCACTTTTCATTAGGCTCAATTCCAATCGGATTAGTCCAGCTATTCGCCAAAAATGAACAAACCTGAAATTATCATGAAATCAAAAACCATTTTTCATTGGCTCAATTCCAATCTAATTAAACTAGCAATTCGCCAAGAAATGAAAGAAACCGAAGTTATCATGAAAGCAAAAACCTCTTTTCATTGGCTCGATTCCAATCTAATTAGTCTAGCTATTCACCATAAACGAACAAACCCAAAGTTATCATCAAATCAAAAACCATATTTCATTGGCTCAATTCCAATCAAATTAGACTAGCAATTTCACCAAAAACTAACAAACCCAAAGTTATCATGGAATCATAAACCACATTTCATTGGCTCGATTCTAATGTAATTAGACTAGCACTTCGCCAAAAACAAACAACCCCAAAGTTATCTTAAAATAAAAAACCACTTTTCATTGGCTCGATTCCAATCGAATTACACTAGCAATTCGCCAAAAACGAACAACCTAGAAGTTAACAAGAAATCAAAACCCTCTTTTCAGTGGCTCGTTTCCAATCGAATTAGACTATCAATTTGCTAAAATGAACAACCTCGAAGTTAACAAGAAATCAAAACCCTCTTTTCATTGGCTCGATTCCAACTGAAATTGACTAGCAATTTGGCAAAACGAACAAACTCGAAATTATCAAGAAATCAAAACCCACTTTTCATTGGTTCATTCCAATCGAAATAGTCCAGCTATTCGCCAAAAACGAACAAACGGGAAGTTATCATGAAATCAAAAACCACATTTTATTGGCTCGATTCCAATCGAATTAGACTTGCAATTCACCAAAAATGAACAAACCTGAAATTATCATGAAACCAAAAACTACTTTTCATCTGCTCGATTCTAATCAAATTAGACAAGCAATTCGCCAAGAAAAGAAAAAACCCGAAGTTATCATGAAATCAAAAACCTCTTTTCAATGGCTCGATTCCAATCGAATTAGTCTAGCTATTCGCCAAAAACGAACAAACCCGAAGTTATCATGAAATCAACAACCACATTTCATTGGCTCGATTCCGATCGAATTAGGCTAGCAATTTGCCAAAACTGAACAAAATCGAAGTTATCATGAAATCAAAAACCACATTTCATTGGCTTGATTCCAATCGAATTAGACCAGCGATTCGCCCAAAACAAACAAACCCAAAGTTATCTTAAAATCAAAAACCCCTTTTCATTGGCTCGATTCCAATCGAATTACACTAGCAATTGTTCAAAGATGAACTAACCCGAAGTTATCATGAAATCATAAGCCACTTTTCATTGGCTCAATTCTAATTGAATTAGAATAGGAAATTTGCCAAAACGAACCAACTCAAAGCTATCATGAAATCAAAACCCTATTTTCATTCGTTCGATTCCAATCGAATTAGTCTAGCTATTCGCTAATAACGAACAAACACGAAGTTATCATGAAATCAAAAACCACGTTTCAGTGGCTCGATTCCAATAGAATTAGACTAGCAATTCGCCAAAAATGAACAAACTCGAAGTTATCATGAAATAAAAAACCACTTTTTATTAGCTTGATTCAAATCGAATTAATCTAGCGATTCGCCAAAAATGAACAACCCCGAAGTTATCTTGAAATCGAAAACCACTTTTCATTGGCTCGATTCCAATCAAATTAGACTAGCAAGTCGCCAAGAAACGAAAAAACCTGAAGTTATCAAGAAATCAAAGACCACTTTTCATCGGCTTGATTCCAATCGAAGTAGTCTAGCTATTCGCCCAAAAGGAACAAACCCAAAGTTATCTTAAAATCAAAAACCACTTTTCATTGGCTCGATTCCAATCGAATTACAATAGCAGTTGTTCAAAAATGAACTAACCCGAAGTTATCATGAAATCAGAAGCCACTTTTCATTGGCTCGATTCTAATTGAATTAGAATAGGAAATTCGCCAAAACGAACCAACTCGAAGCTATCATGAAATCAAAACCCTATTTTCATTCGTTCGATTCCAATCGAATTAGTCTAGCTATTCGCTAATAACGAACAAACACGAAGTTATCATGAAATCAAAAACCATGTTTCAGTGGCTCGATTCCAATCGAATTAGACTAGCAATTCGCCAAAAACGAACAAACCCGAAGTTATCATGAAATAAAAAACCACTTTTTATCGGTTTGATTCAAATCGAATTAAACTAGCAATTCGCCAAAAATGAACAACCCCAAAGTTATCTTGAAATTGAAAACCACTTTTCATTGGCTCGATTCCAATCGAATTAGACTAGCAAGTCGCCAAGAAACGAAAAAACCTAAAGTTATCAAGAAATCAAAGACCACTTTTCATTGGCTTGATTCCAATCGAATTAGTCTAGCTATTCGTAAAAAATGAACAAACCCAAAGTTATCATGAAATCAAAAACCACATTTCATTGGCTCGATTCCAATCGAATTAGACTAGCAAATCGCCAAAAAGGGACAAATCTGAAGTTATCATGAAATTAAAAACCACATTTGATTGGCTCGATTCCAATCGAATTAGTCTAGCAATTCGCCAAAACGAACAACCCGAAGTTATCATGAAATCAAAAGCCCCTTTTCATTGGCTCGATTCCTATCGAATTAGACTAGCGATTCGCCAAAACGAACAACCCGAAGTTATCATGAAATCAAATCTCACTTTTCATTCGTTTGACTCCAATCGAATTAGACTAGCAATTTGCTGAAAATGAACAAGCCGAAGTTATCGAGAAATAAAAAGCCACTTTTCATTGGCTCGATTCCAATCGAATTAGACTCGCAATTCGCCAAAAATGAACAAACCTAACATTATCATGAAAACAAAAACCACTTTTCATTGGCTCGATTCGAATCGAATTAAACTTGGAATTCGCTAAGAAACGAAATAACCCGAAGTTATCATGAAATAAGAAACCACTTTTCATTGGCTCGATTCCAATCGAATTAGTCTAGCTATTCGCCAAAAACGAACAAACCCGAAGTTATCGTGAAATTAAAAATCACATTTCATTGGCTCGATTCCAATCGAATTAGAGTAGCAATTCGCCATAAAAGAACAAACCCGAAGTTATCATGAAATCAAAAACCACTTTCCATTGGCTCGATTCCAATCGAATTAGACTAGCAATTCGCCAAAAACGAACAACCACGAAGTTATCTTAAAATCAAAAACCACTTTTCATTGGCTCAATTCCAATCGAATGACACTAGCAATTCGCAAAAAATGAACAAACTCGAAGTTATCATGAAATCAAAAGCCACTTTTCATTGGCTCCATTCCAATCGAATTAGACTAGCGATTCGCCAAAACGAACGAACCCCAAGTTATCATGAAATCAAAACCGACTTTTCATTCATTCGAATCCAATGAAATTAGACTAGCAATTTGCCAAAAAAGAACAAACCGAAGTTATCAAGAAATCAAAGCCACTTTTCATTGGCTCAATTCCAATCGGATTAGTCCTGCTATTCGCCAAAAATGAACAAACCTGAAATTATCATGAAATCAAAAACCACGTTTCATTGGCTCGATTCCAAGCTATTTAAATTAGCAATTCGTTAAGAAACGAAGGAGCCCGAAGTTATGATGAAATCAAAAACCTCTTTTCATTGGCTCAATTCCAATCTAATTAGTCTAGCTATTCGCCAAAAATGAACAAATCCGAAGTTATCATGAAATCAAAAGCTCCTTTTCATTGGCTCGATTTCGATCGAATTAGACTAGCAATTCGCCAAAACAACAAACCCGAAGTTATCATGAAATCAAAACTAACTTTTCATTCCTTCAACTCCAATCGAATTAGACTAGCAATTTGCCAAAAATGAACAAGCCGAAGTTATCAAGAAATTGAAAGCCACCTTTCATTGGCTGGACTCCAATCAAATTAGACTAGCAATTCGCCAATAATGAACAAACCTGAAGTTATCAAGAAATCAAAAACCACTTTTCATAGGCTCGATTCCAATCGAATTAGACCAGCAATTCGCCAAAACGAACAAACCCGAAGTTATCAAGAAATCAAAACCTACTTTTCATTCGTTCGAGTCCAATTGAAATAGTGCAGCTAATCGCCAAAAACAGACAGACCTGAAGTTATCAAGAAATCAAAACCCACTTTTCATTCGTTTGATTCCAATCAAAATAGTGCAGCTAATCGCCAAAAATGAACAAACCCGAAGTTATCATGAAATCAAAAATCACATTTTATGAGCTCGATTCCAATCGAATTAGACTAGCAATTCGCCAAAAATGAACAAACCGAAGTTATCAACAAATCAAAAGCCACTTTTCATTGGCTCGATTCCAATTGAATTAGACTTGCAATTCACCAAAAACGAACAAACCCGAAGTTATCATGAAATCAAAACTCACTTTTCATTCCTTTGACTCCAATCGAATTAGCTAGCAATTTGCCAAAAATGAACAAGCCGAAGTTATCAAGAAATAAAAAGACGCTTTTCATTGGCTCAATTCCAATCGAATTAGACTAGCAATTCGCCAAAAATGAACTAACCTGAAATTATCATAAAAACAAAAACCACTTTTCATTGGCTCGATTCCAATCGAATTACACTAGCAATTCGACAAGAAATGAAAAAACTTGAAGTTATCATGAAATCAAAAACCACTTTTCATTGGCTCGATTCCAATTGAATTAGTCTAGCTATTCGCCAAAAATGAACAATCCCAAACTTATCATGAAATCAAGAACCAAATTTCATTAGCTCGATTCCAATTGAATTAGACTAGCAATTCACCAAAAAAAATAAACCTGAAGTTATCATGAAATCAAAAACCACATTTCTTTGGCTCGATTCAAGTCGAATTAGAGTAGCAATTTGCCAAAAATGAACAACCCCAAAGTTATATGAAAATCGAAAACCACTTTTCATTGGCTCGATTCCAATCGAATTACACTAGCCATTCGCCGAAAATGAACAAACCCTAAGTTATCTTGAAATCAAAAATCACTTTCCATTTGTTCGATTCCAATCGAAGACTAGCAATTCGCCAAATACGAACAACCCCAAAGTTATCTTTAAATCGAAAACCACTTTTCATTGGCCCGATTCCAATCAAATTACACTAGCAATTCGCAAAAAATGAACAAACCGAAGTTATCATGAACTCAAGACCCACTTTTCATTTGTTCGATTCCAATCAAATTAGTCCAACTATTCGCTAATAACGAACAAACCCGAAGTTATCATGAAATCAAAAACCACTTTCCAGTGGCTCGATTCAAATCGAATTAGACTAGGAATTCGCCAAAAATGAACAACCCCGAAGTTATCTTGAAATCGAAAACCACTTTTCATTGGCTAGATTCCAATCAAATTAGACTAGCAATTCCCCAAAAACGAACAAACCGAAGTTATCTTGAAATCAAAAATCACTTTTCATTCGTTCGATTCCAATCGAATTACACTAGGAATTCGTAAAAAAATGAAAAAACCTGAAGTTATCATGAAATCAGAAGCCACTTTTCATTGGCGCCATTCCAATCGAATTAGAATAGCAATTCGCCAAAATGAATAAACCCGAAGTTATCATGAAATCAAAACCCACTTTTCATTCATTCGATTCCAATCGAATTAGAACAGCAATTTGCCAAAAACGAACAAACCAAAGTTATCAAGAAATCAAAGGCCATTTTTCATTGGTTCAATTCCAATCGGATTAGACTAGCTACCAAAAATGAACAAACCTGATATTATCATGAAATCAAAAACCACTCTTCATTGGCTCGATTCCAATCTAATTAAACTAACAATTCGCCAAGAAACGAAAGAACCTGAAGTTATCTTGAAATGAAAAACCTCTTTTAATTGGATCGATTACAATCTAATTAGTCTAGATATTCGCCGAAAATGAACAAACCCGAAGTTACCATGAAATCAAAAATCACATTTCATTGGCTTGATTCCAATCGAATTAGACTAGCAATTCCCCAAAAACGAACAAACTCGAAATTATCTTGAAATCAAAAATCACGTTTCATTAGCTCGATTCCAATGGAATTAGACTAGCACTTCACCAAAAAGGAATAACCCCAAAGTTATCTTAAAATCAAAAATCACTTTTCATTGACTCAATTCCAATCGAATTACACTAGCAATTCGCCAAAAAAAAAACAAACTTGAAGTTATCAGGAAATCAAATGCCAATTTTCATTGGCTCGATTCCAATCAAATTAGACTAGTAATTCGCCAAAATGAACTAACCCGAAGTTATCAAGAAATCAAAACCCACTTTACATTCGTTCGATTCGAATCGAATTAGTCTAGCTATTCGCCAAAAATGAACAAACCTGAAGTTATCATGAAATCAGAAACCACATTTTATTGGCTCGATTCCAATTGAATTAGACTAGCAATTCACCAAAAAGGAACAAACCCGAAGTTATCATGAAATCAAAAACCACTTTTCATTGGCTCGATTCCAATCGAATAGGACTAACAATTTGCTAAAAACGAACAACCCCAAAGTTAACTTGACATCGAAAACCCCTTACCATTGGCTCTATTCCAGTCGAATTACACTAGTAATATGCCGAAAACGAACAAACCCAGAGTCATTATAAAATCAAAAGCCACTTTTCATTGGCTCGATTCCAATTGAATTAGACTAGCAATTTGACAAAGCGAACAAACCCGAAGTTATCATGAAATCAAAACCTACTTTTCATTCGTTCAATTCCAATCGAATTAGACTAGCAATTTGCCAAAAAAGAACAAACTGAAGTTGTCAAGAAATCAAAAGCCACTTTTCATTGGCTCGATTCCAATCGAATTAGACAAGAAATTCGCCAAAAACGAACAAACCCAAAGTTATTATGAAATCAAAAACCACTTTTCATTGGCTCGATTCTAATCGAATTAGACATACAATTCCCCAAAAATGAACAAATCGAAGTTATCTTGAAATGAAAAACTGCTTTCCATTGGCTCGATTCCAATTGAATTACACTAGCAATTCGCCAAAAATGAACAAGCCTGAAGTTATCGTGGAATCAAAAATCACTTTTCATTGGCTCGATTCCAATCGAACTACACTTGCTATTCGCCAAAAACGAACAAACCCGAAGTTATTATGAAATCAAAAGCCACTTTTCATTGTCTCGATTCCAATCGAATTAGACTAACAATTCGACAAAACGAACAAACCCGAAGTTATCATGAAATCAAAACCCACTTTTCATTCATTTGATTCCAATTGAATTAGATTAGCAATTTGCCAAAAACAAACAAACCAAAGTTATCAAGAAACCAAAAGCCACTTTTCATTGGCTCGATTCCAATCGAATTAGACTCGCAATTCACTAAAAATGAACAAACCCGAAGTTATCATGAAATCAAAAACCACTTTTCATTGGCTCGATTCCATTCGAATTAGACTAGCAATTCGCCATGAAACGAAAAGACCTGAAGTTATCATGAAATCAAAAACCACTTTTCATTGGCTCGATTCCAATCGAATTAGTCTAGCTTTTCGCCAAAAATGAACAAACCCGCGGTTATCATGAAATCAAAAACCACATTTCATTGTGTAACGCCCCAAATTTTATGAACTTAAATTTGAGGTATTACCAATATCATTTCATATACATACTTGGAGTGGAAAAATTTAATTGGAAATTTGAAACACTTAATAAAATAAAAATGTCATTGAATTTAAAGCATTAAATGGAAATAAAAATATATATATTCCAACATAAATATCCATGAATATTATTATTATTTTTTGAGAAATTTCTTTATTTGGCAACCCGCGCACTGCTCATCTACCATCTCCATCGACCGACCTAACCTGAGATGTTAAAAATTGAAGGAATGAGTAATTTATACTCAGTAGGATACGATTAATGGTGCGATCCCGAATAAAATATTCAATCAGGCATCAAAATAATCATACAGTCATATCATATCTTTAGATTCCGGTAAGAGCTCATATCATATCATATCTTTGGTACCGGATGGCCATTTCATATCATATCAAAATCATATCATATCATAACTTTTATGAGTATAACATTTATCAACATGAAGAAATAAATTAAACGGGGCTAACCACTTGCACCTTGTAATCCCACCTTGATTGAATAAAAGACTTGTTGGAAGAAAAGCTATACGTCCACAACTCCTCGTCTCTATAATCGTGTCAAAATGTGTGCTTCTAAGAGAAAAATTGTCCATCTATTTATAGCCAACTTAGAGCACTAAAATTTAAGGTAGACAAAAATCATTCCTTAAATCGTCACATCTTAGTCAAACATTCATCTCTTTAATTGGTCCAATCAATCAATGTTTACCCTTCTTATATGCACACGTGCAATCAATCATAAAGATCAGAAAGGTAACTGAATTATTTAATCGGCCCAATGAGTCAAAGTTTCTATAATCACAGGGCAACTTACCATTTCTTTTAAACCAAGGTCAACTGACACATTGGCAGGGCAAGGTCAAACGACTACAAATTTTCCTTACTTTTATGGACCCTTTCCTACTATACGTGGTCGGCTCAAGATTAATTCACCAGTCTTATCAATTCCCAAATCAATGCATTTTTAAAGAGAATCTACCTTTTTCCACTATATATATATATATATATAATTTCTAAAAATTTCGGGGTGTTACAATCTGTCCTCCTTAAAAGAATTTCGTCCTCGATATTTACCTTTGTTAAACGAAGTGTTCTTGGATACTTGATTTTAAGCTCATCTTCTTTCTCCCAGGTTGGCTCGTTGGGTCCATGATTCTGCCATTGGACTTTGACCAGGGGAACTTTTCTATTTCTTAGCCAATGCACTTTTCTATCCAAAATCATCGTCGGAATATCTTCATATGATAAGTCCTTCTGTACGTTCAATGTCTGATAACTTATTACATGATTGGGGTCATGAACATATTTTCTGAGCATCGGTATATGAAACACGTTATGCACTGCTGCAAGTTCAGGTGGTAAGGCAAGTTGGTAAGCCACAACACTAATCTTTTCAAGGATCTCGAAAGGTCCAATAAATCGTGGTCTCAATTTCCCTTTCTTGCCAAATCTCAATACACCCTTCATGGGTGCTACTTTAAGGAAAACTTTGTCGTCCACACTAAATTCCAAATTCTTTCTCCTACGATCTGCATAACTTTTCTGTCGGTCTTGTGCTGTAATTATTCTAATTCTGATTTTGTCAACTGCCCCAACTGTTCGTTCAATAATTTCAGGACCTAAAATTCTTTTCTCTCCAACCTCATCCCAATGGATAGGAGATCTGCACTTCCTACCATAGAGACAATGACGCCATATCTTTAAGGGTGAACTACTGCTGCAAGCTCTAAGTCGTGCGTTGGATAGTTTTGTTCATACTGCTTCAACTGTCTCGAGGCATATGCAATCACCTTTCCATGTTGCATCAAAACACAACCCAGGCCCTGTTTGGAGGCGTCACTATAAATTACAAACTCATTTGAACCTTCGGGTATAGTCAAAATAGGAGTTGAGACTAATCTCTTGTTTAAGTTCTTGAAAACACTTCTCACATTTTTCCATCCACTGAAACTTCACACCCTTTCGAGTCAACTGAGTCATTGGACCTGCTATTTTTGAGAAACTTTCAATAAATCTCCGATAATAGCCGGCCAATCCTAAGAAACTGCGAACTTCACTTACACTAGATGAGCTAGGCCAACTAGTTATTGCTTCCACTTTAACTGGGTCTACTTCAATTCCTTTGGTGGTAACCACATGACCAAGAAAACCTATGCGATCGAGCCAAAATTCGCACTTCTTGAATTTGGCATATAATTTCTCCTTCCTCAAGGTATCAAGTACTACTCGGAGGTGTTCCTCATGTTGCTTCCTATCTTT
This sequence comes from Olea europaea var. sylvestris, assembly GCF_002742605.1. Taxonomy (NCBI): domain Eukaryota; kingdom Viridiplantae; phylum Streptophyta; class Magnoliopsida; order Lamiales; family Oleaceae; genus Olea; species Olea europaea. Next base: position 42,171 of record NW_019243591.1, on the reverse strand, counting down.
GGAGTACACAAGTATATCGTCAATAAATATTATGACGAACTGGTCCAAATACTGATGAAACACTCGGTTCATTAGGTCCATAAATACCGCAGGAGCATTGGTCAAATCGAAAGGCATGACAGTGAATTCGTAATGCCCATAATGAGTCCTGAAAGCAGTTTTTGGTATATCGGTTACCTTGATATTCAGCTGATGATACCCCGACCTCAAGTCAATCTTCGAAAACAACGTTGCACCCCTTAACTGATCGAATAAATCTTCTATTCTTGGTAGGGGGTATCTATTTTTTTTTATAGTTAAATGATTCAGTTCTCGATAGTCAATGCACATCCTCATACTCCCATCCTTCTTATTCACAAAAAGTACTGGGGCCCCCCAAGGAGATACACTCGGTCGAATGAAACCTTTTTCCATTAACTCCTCCAATTGTAACTTCAATTCTTGGAGTTCTTTTGGTGCCATTCGGTATGGAGCCCTAGATACTGGTGCTGCTCCAAGAACCAAATCAATTGTAAATTTCATTTGCCTATCTGGTGGAATGCCTGGCAAATCTTCTGGAAATACGTCTGAAAAGTCTCGCACGATGTCAATATCATTAACCGTCATTTCCATATGTTTAGAATCGATGATGTTAACTAAGAACCCCTGGCATGACTCCTTTCTCAATATCTTTTTCGCTTGTATAACCGATATAAGACGAGGTAGTGACTTGAACTTGTATAGCCGATATAAGACGAGGTAGAGACTTGAACTTTGCTCCCAAGAACCGGAACTCTTCCTCTCCCGGTCTATGAAATAACACCTCTTTCTCATAACATCGAATGGTCGCATGATTAAGTCCCAACCAATCCATACCTAAACTATGTCAAAATCTTTCATCTCCAAAATGTATAAGTCTGTCTCTAATATTTTTCCGTCAATCTCCAATTTCATAGGCTTAGTCATCTTATTTGTGTGGGTAGGTGGTGCCATTTCCTAAAATCTAACTTTAAGTCACTCATCACACACTAATACTAAGTCTAAGATATCTTATCGTAATACATATCTTAAAGTTGACGAGGAACTAAACGTGCATGTCTTATAAAATTAAAGGTAGGCAAAAAAATATTTAGCTTATGCAAAGGTCTAAGTACATTAATCTTCTTACCTATTTACATACATCGA